>NC_000072.6:53437039-53564539 GCF_000001635.26 Mus musculus | reverse complement strand
AGCAGAGACAACAGTGATTGGCCACAGTGTTCTAGGGACATAAAGGACAGAACACACGAAAGATACCCATTCAGACAGGAGCAGAGACCTCTGACACATTCCTTGCTTTTATTTAAATGTATGTATTTGCTTGTGAGATATGATCTTGCTATGACTTTAGAATGGCCTCCAATTCAAAATCCCCCTGCCTCAGCCTCCAAAGTGTTGGAATGACTGGTACATGTCATCACACGCATCAGTCACTTATACTCTTTTTGTTTGTTACTTGTGACATCTATAGCAGGGGCCACTGAGCCCCTTTCACCTCTGACAGGTGCTGAAACATTAATATCCCTTTACTCAGAGCAACATGCTGACAGAGGGCTAGGGCTCATGCTGTGGAGAACGAAGAGGTGAGGGTCATCCTTAAGGACCGCGTTTAAGGGGCACGTTAAAGATCTGTGTACTCTCGTAAATAAATACTAACTGCTTGCAAGTCGCCCTTGCCATTTGGTGGGGGAGGGGTATCCTTGGGTTTGACTTCCAAAGGCAAACCAGAGCCTCTCCCTTTTCAAATGCAAGTTGCCACTGTGTAAATAGCGTGTGGGCACCTATCCCAAGCTGCACAATGTCCCTGAGTCACAGCTGCGTTGGGGTGACAGGAGCTGCAGGTCAGTTAGCTTTGAGCCTAGAAGGCCCCTGAATTCACTCCGGGCTGTTACATGTGAATTCTCCAGTTTCTGTTACATTAACAGAGGCGTGTGGTGTTACCCGATAGCTCTCGGCTTGGCAAACCTCAGCAAAATCCAGATTCTTCTGTTTCTGTCTCGGTCTCCCATTTCATTACACTCACCTGACACCTTCCGGTTCTTGGCTAACTTCAAGTCACCTCACAAAAGGCTTTAGTTGGTAAAGGTGGTTTTGCCCTATTGTACCTGTTATGAACTCACAGAAACCCAAGCCGGATGTCCACACGAAGGTATTTGAGGCAGCAGGGCAGGAAAGCCTGGTGTGAGCATGTGTGTGGTTTTTCTGTTTGCTTGTTTTGCTATGTGCTTGTATATGAGTGTGTATGTGTGTGCACACATGTGTGATGTGTGCGTATGTATGTATGTGTGTTTGCGTGTGTTTTGTGAAGGTATGTTCATGGAAGGTGGATGTAGGTGGTTACAGAGGACAGAGGTATTGGATCTTTGAGAGGTCGTTACAGATGGTTGTGAGCTGCTGTATGGGTGATGGGAACCAAACCCAGGTCCTGCAGAAGACCAGCATGTGCTCTTAGTTACTAGCATCTCTTTCTCTCTCTACCCTCCTGATTTTATTTTAAGGAAATCTCACAAACTATTGTGTCACAGAGAAAAAGCTTAAGCTTGGGGGAGCTGTTGAGAGGTTTTTGTAATGGTCTGAAGAGAAGCAATGGAAGCTAATTAATACTGGGTGGGTAGTCGGAAACCTAGGTGAGGACAGAGCCAGACTGAGCAGGGACAAGAAAGCCAGCCAACACTGTGTGAGGAAAGAGAGAAATCAGGGGTGACTCTGTGCTGTGACCTCATCCAGTGCGTAAATAATGACTCTGATGAAAAAGGTGTCATCACAGATGAGTCTGGAGAGTCAGGAGTTCTGCTGTGGGCATATTAAATTTGAGATGCCTATTCGACATGCAGATGGAGAAGTCAGGAAGGCAGACGGCAGGAACGTCTGAGCTTAGCCAGCAGCCAGGGCTGAAGCCCTCCACTGGGAATCAGTTCTGACGGACAGTCTACACCACGTAGCTGGGCAGGGCTCAGGGTTGAGTCATGCCGGAGGCTCTTCCAGTAAGAGGAGGGCAGAGGGTGAGGAGGAAGGGAGGCAGCAAGAGGGTCAGAAGAGAGTCCTGGGAGCCCTGACTGAGAACGTGTGATGGTGGTCACTGTCATAGGCCAAGGATGCCCAATCTGCATCACCAAATTAGAAAGATGGGAGAATGAACACCTGTGTTCCTGTGGCTGCGGTCTCCTGAGGAGAAAGGTAGGAAGAGGCCCACTCTCTTTCTCCATCGACCACTGTACCCCTTCCCCTATGTCTGAAAGCACCAAGAAAGGAACTCCTCTAATGTAGACAATGTGAAGTGTTTTTGATTGGCAAGCACTAAAAGATATGACGTTTCAAACCAAATCCCACCCAGGAGAGTCCCCAATGCCTTGGCCCCTTCCTGACTTCTGGTTGTCATTCAGAGGGAGTTAAAGCACAGCCCCCACACCTCCACAGTGATACGTGGTTTTTATTAGCAGGAGATAAACTTCATGTCAACAGGCCTCTGCTTTATTCGTTCCCACCCCCCTGAGACCTGGCTAATGTGATAAAGTTAGAATTATCCATGGGCACTAGAGAGAGACCTCTCAGTTTCTACAGTTAGGAAGCAAAATTAAAAAGAAAGCTGTAAACCTCACTAATGGACATGATGTGGTTACATCTATGACATTTCTCATTGTGAGAGTTCCTAGGGTAGCTGGGGGAATGTAGTCTACACATGGGCCCAAGAGCTGTTTTCTAAGAAAGAGCAGAGACAGGGAGAAGAACCCGTCTAGGTTGTTCTCTATCGATGAGTACAGGCATTCTGAGACATTTTCATTTTTATTTTCATGTATTATGTATGTATGTATGCATGCGTGTACATATGTGTGTATGTATGTATGCATATGTGACATATGTATGTGTGTATGTATGTATGCATGTGTGTACATATGTGTGTGTATGTATGCATGTGTGTACATATGTATGTGTGTATGTATGTATACATATGTGTACATGTGTATGTGTGTGTATGTATGTATGTATGTATACATATGTGTGCATATGTATGTATGTATGTATGCACATGTGTGTGTGTCTGTCTGTGTGTATGTGGTGTTTGTGTATGTGGAGGACAGAGAAGGATGCTAAATTCTGCTCTGTTGTTATTCACCATATTCTCTTGAAACAGGGCTTCCCACTGGACCTGGACTTACTCTAGTGGCCAGATAGCCCCAGTTACTTTTCTGTTCTGTCCCCACACTGTGCTGGGGTTACAGGTGCACTGTTTATGGGTGCTGGAGATTTGAACTAGGTCCTGATATTTGTTTTTAGCAAGAGCTCCTGCCTCTCTGGGGCCACCTCTCCAGTCCTTGAGACATAGTTTTAAGTGTGGCAACCATTTCAGAGTCTGCGACAATAGCTATCATATTAATTAGATCCAGGACCCTTGAGTCACAGAAAGGAGAGATGAGAAGTTTACACTCCAGATAGCAAATGAAAAAAATCCTAAGAGCAAAGTTACAGACGTTTATGAAAGTCCCTTTATTATTCTAAGTAAATCCAAACTTTGTGGAATAGGGAAGGCATTGGGCCAGAGCCAAGCTATCCCTCCAGAGAGACAGCTTGTGTCTACTTAGGAAGAGAGGGAGTGGTGGGTGGCTGCTGGGGCTCAGGGAATCACAGACACCCACGAGGCCAGACACTGTCCCGGTTATTTCAAAGTCAGGGGGAAGGAACAAAACCAGCCTCCGATTTTCAATGCATCTTGCAAATATGATCTCACAGAGCATTGGAGCGGAAAAGATTTTGAAGTATGACTTTTGTTACTTCCTAAGTGAAGACTAGGACAGAAGAGGTGGCCTGGATTGTACAAATCCCCCAGGGCATGTGTGCCTTTCCCAGCTTTCTCAGTTACACTCCTGGTAGGCCTTGTAGCTCAGGATTGGGGGCAGTTGTCAGTCATTTCCAATGCTTTGACTTCTTAGGAATGGAGGTGGTGCCCTGAGCAGCCACAGGGTTGGGGCCCAGAACATTTCCCATGAACTAGGCCCACACGGCCAGTCTCTGCCAATCAAAATCTGTCAGAGCTTACTTCATAGCAGTTACTAAATGATCTGGTGTTTCTGTAACCAAATAAATGCATTAAGAACAGGACCCTTTTCCTGCAATTCTCTCTAACATCCTGGATCTGTTCTTAGAAGCAGATAAAAGGCAGTAGAAACTCTGGCCCCAGTGATGCCAATTTATATGCACTGCAGAGCAATCCATTATGCTTGTCGACCCTGTTCCAACCAGTCCCAAGATGAGTCGTGTAGCAGATTTGGTCAGTACTGTTACTAGTCAGATCCAGTCTCTTCACCTCTTGTACAGTGATTGTTTTTCATAATAGACTCATTCTCCTTGTACGTCTTATTTGGGGTATTGCTTTTTTTGTTTGGTAGTTGGGTTAATTGGAACTTTTCCCCATTAATTATTATAAAATATACATGATTTTTTTACAATGCTAGAGACCAAGCCCGAAACATGTCCTAAGGGAGGTGCTCTCTCACTGAGCTTCACCACTCCCGTCCTGGCAGAGTGTACCAGACATGTACTTATCACTGGACCTTTCTAGCCATAGGTTTCAGTGACATTAGGAAAATGGTAAGACTTCTGAAGCAGGAAAGAATTTTTTTTAAAAAAAGTGAAATGATAATTATAATAAAAACAGAAGCTGAATAACCAGTTCTTATTAAATTCCAAACATGTGCTGAGGTAGTCTATACCATCTTACTGAATTCTAAAGTCAGGTCTGGTACGATTCTTATCCTTCTTTTTCACAAATGAAGAAATGGTTTTCAAAAGGTGAAGGTACTTGCCCAGGCACACAGTGTGTTCACGCCAGTTCACACAAAAGGTGAAGGCACACAGTGTGTCCGCACCAGTTCACACTATCCACCGTGCCTGCCGCACTATTTCTCCGAGGACACTAATCAAAACCTATTCCTCCTTGGTTTATCTGCATTATTCTCCATTTTTTAAAAGATTTATTTCATGTTCAACTATGTGTTGGTGGATGGTATGTGCATATGAATGCAGTGGTGGATGGTATGTGCATATGAATGCAGTGGTGGATGGTATGTGCATATGAATGCAGTGGTGGATGGTCTGTGCATATGAATGCAGTGGTGGATGGTATGTGCATATGAATGCAGTGGTGGATGGTATGTGCATATGAATGCAGTGGTGGATGGTACGTGCATATGAATGCAGTGGTGGATGGTATGTGCATATGAATGCAGGGGTGGATGGTACGTGCATATGAATGCAGTGGTGGATGGTATGTGCATATGAATGCAGTGGTGGATGGTATGTGCATATGAATGCAGTGGTGGATGGTATGTGCATATGAATGCAGGGGTGGATGGTACGTGCATATGAATGCAGTGGTGGATGGTATGTGCATATGAATGCAGTGGT
Source organism: Mus musculus (assembly GCF_000001635.26). Classification (NCBI taxonomy): domain Eukaryota; kingdom Metazoa; phylum Chordata; class Mammalia; order Rodentia; family Muridae; genus Mus; species Mus musculus. The sequence continues at coordinate 53,559,328 of NC_000072.6, read as the reverse complement.
GGATGGTATGTGCATATGAATGCAGTGGTGGATGGTATGTGCATATGAATGCAGGAGTGGATGGTATGTGCATATGAATGCAGGGGTGGATGGTATGTGCATATGAATGCAGTGGTGGATGGTATGTGCATATGAATGCAGGGGTGGATGGTATGTGCATATGAATGCAGTGGTGGATGGTATGTGCATATGAATGCAGGGGTCCAGGGATTCAGAAGAAGTTGTCAGGTTTCTTGGACATGAAATTATAGTCAGTTGTGAGTTGCTAGTAACTAAACCCAGATCCTCTGTAAGATGAGTCGAGGAATTAAAATCTCCCTTTTCTCACCTAAAGTAGGGAGATGCAAGACTGGGCCTATCGTATAATGGAATCTATCACAAAGGTATTTGCCTGTTCATATTTATTGCTGCTTTATTTACAATAGCCAGAGAATGGACATATTCTAGATGTCTACCCACTGGTGAGTGGGTAATTAAAATGTTGCCTATTTACATAATTGTACATTATTCAGCTATTAAGAAAAATGAAATTATGAAAATTTCATGTAAACAGATGTACCTGGAAACTATCATTCTGAGCTAGGAAACTCAGACACAGAAAGGCAAATGTCACATATTTTTCTCATATAATGATGTTAACTTTGAATCTTTAGATATGTGTGTTTCATTTGGAAAACCCACAGAGGTCAGGAAATGAGAAAGGAGCTATTGGGATGGCTCTTAGGAGAGGGAGAGAGAATCAAGTGATATAGGTAGGAAAGGAAATATGGAACAGAAAGATTTAAGTGGAGGCAGGGAAGAAGAAGAAAGATAGAGAAGAATAACTGACTTTAAAAGCTTTCTGAAAGAGGCTGGAGAGATGGCTAAGAGGTTACTGGCTCTTCCAGTAAGTCCTGAGTTCAAGTGCCAACAACTACATGGTTGCTCACAACCATCTGTAACAGGATCTGATGTCCTCTTTGTGTGTGCAGACAGCTACAGTGTACTCATATATTTTAAATAAATAATATTTTAAAACTTTTTGAAAAAGTAATATGGAAATGTAATACTGTAGAAACTTCACACGCACACATATATACACATGCACATACATATACATATACACATATCCATATATAAAAAGAGCTTAAATGGAATTACTCTATAACAGGGAAAATACCCCTACTGTTCACTTCTGACTAGCAAGTAGAAAGCCTACTAGTTTGAAGTTGCTAGCTAGTGGACCCCCCGCCCCAAAACCAAAACATATCCATTGCTATTCTGTTCATTGCCCTCCAGAACCTGCTGAAAATTGTACACACTTGAGTTAATGAACATGGAGAAATTGAGATGGTACTACTAACCTTGAAGTTTTATCTATACTGGCTAGCTTCCTTTCGGAGTGCTGTAAGATGCTATGAACACTCCCACAGGAGAAGACTAATCATCAGCCTCATTGGCTCTGGACCCTGGGAGCGACAGTAGTGACTGGCCAGGCAAGGAGCTTCTACTGGTGCAATAAGGGAATGAATATTACGGGAGTAACCAACCACTTTCTGATTCTATTAAAATATCTACCAGAGATAGTTGGGTAACAAAAATTAGATTTGATAAACTTAAGAAATAAAAAGACACAAAGTTGGGTGGGAGGAGTGGTGGGGATAGATCTTGGAAGAGTTTAGGGATAAATAATGATCAATTTCACACATTGTATAAAATTCTGAAAGAATCAATGAAAAAATTACTTTTTACAAAGGAATGGCCCACAGACCTGCAGATCCAAAGGTGCAGGGTCTCCATGACACAGGGCAACGGCAGGGCATCCAAGAGGAGTCCTGGAGGAGTATTGATATTGTCGATTCCAATATTGATAGTGTAGTGGAAGCCAGAGGCACAAACTGGACCAGTATCTCTTTGCAAGCAGAGAGATGTGGACAAAGATGTCTCTAATGAGAGACATTGTGACACATTACAGCTTCCACATGAGTTTTTTTTTTTTCTTTTTCCTTTTATGGGGGAGGTTGCAAGGGAGGAAAGTGGGAATGAGGGGATGGGGAGATGAGGAAAATTGGGGTACATGATGTGAAAATTGCAAAGAATCAATAAAAAGTTAAATAAAAAAAGTACTGGTCCAATGTGTCTCAAATCATGCATATATGAAAGTGTGTTATAAGAGCCTGTTTTCTAAGATAAGAACACATTAGGCAAGGGACACATGTCTGAGTAGAAAACTGTTCATTTCACACTAAATGTCCTTACATGACTCAAGCAATTTACCCTAGCTTTTTAATGGTAGACTGTTAGGAATTGGCAAAGTGCACACATACTGCACAAACAGGCACATACCTATATGTTTTTATATTAGTGATCTTTTGCTGCTTTGATTTGTATTCATTTACAGTCTCTGTTTTTATATATGGCACATGGGAGATATATGGAATTAGAAACGAGGCTGACTAATTATTCCATATAATCTACCCATTTCCCTATGTGCCTGCTCTTGCATACACAGCTTATGCATGTAAAATATGTTGTATCTTTTGATTAAATTATCAACTTCTCTTATTACTCATCAAGGAAAATAGAAAATATTTCTAAGGCAGGAACTCAGCAACCCAATTTCAGGCCTGCGATTTATTTAAGAGATACACTTAAAACCAGTCACTAAGAGACAGTGAACTCAAGTAAGCACTTCCCAGGGTTTGAGCCTGCTATTGCCATTGCTGCAGTTTTGTGGTTTTGGAGACAGGACCTCACTCTATTCCAGACTGATCCGGAACAGTGTAGCTCCTTCTGGCACTGAACTCATGATGATTCCCCTTGCCTTGGTCTCCCAAGTGATGAGCCAAGGTGCCTGGCTTGGTTGTTGATTTTTAAAGCATTTGTTTTCCCTCACCTAGGTCAGGGGATACTATGAGAATGTTTAAGAAGGGTGATGCTGGCAAAAGAACTGGTTAATAAGGAGGAAATGAAGCCTGAGCTAGCCAGGCTCCCTGACTGTGCCTGGTCCATCTGTATCCAGACACCCTTGGCCTGAGCTGGCAGCCCGTTTCCATGCAGTACCCGGGCAGGAGGGGCCCCAGCAGCAGGTGGAATTCCAGGAATAAAGAGCTCGACACAGGAAACACACAGCAAACGTTTCAGTTGGGTGATCTTGGCTTGCAGCCACAAACTGTAACCCAGCCAAACTGTCCACCGCTGCCCCGGACAGAGGCCCACAGTTGCATATTATTCTTGTGGTTTGCTTTGAATTATTTTTTGATATTCAGAGAGTTGCAAAGATAGAGCAGAGCACCCCTGAGGACACACCCTTCGGAGTTTCCCAAAGTCTAGTACTTCATAGGACACTGGCTGTTTACCAAAACAGAAATTAACATGGAGATAACCAGAACGTTATGAATTAAAATACAGCCTTGATTTGTGTTTTATCTTTTTTTCTCTCACTAATTTTTTTTTCTTTTCCAGGAACCAATCCAGAATACAAACATAATGGAGTTCTAATCATTTTATTTCCTTGCTCAAAAACAGGCTCTCATCGCTAACCAAAGCAAATGCTATTCAGTACTTGGTCATATCTTATATTTTTAATGTTGCCTGCGAACATTCACCAACACATCCCCTAAAATATTAGCTAAGCCAAACTGGACATGCATCATTCTCCCAAAACGGACTGACCTTTCCCACATCCACCCTTTAGCTTCCGTGGCTGCTACAGGTTGAAGCACCTCCCACAGCTCTGCGGAGCCCAGCCCATTTCTAGGTCTTATATATATATAAGATGCTTCCATTTCAAGGAAACATTCTTAGCTCCTCAGAGGTGAGAGCACTTTCTCACTGAGAGTTCTGTTCACCCCACGCAGAGGGATGCACCATCATGGGCTACTAAAGTAAAGCAAACGGGCTAAGGTTTGGCCATGGTGAGCAAGAAGAACAAGGGAACACACATCCCTAATGGTAGGTATTGCAGTGAATTGAAAAAGAGACTTCATACTCTTAGCCCCTAGTAGAACTCAAAGGCATAGACTACAATGAGGTCACTGATTATGAGATACACTGAAATTTTATCAGAAGACAATAAGTGTTGAGTATCACTTACCCATGATTTCTGGGCTCAGACATATCTCAAGTTTTAAGACTTTTTTTCAGATTTTTGAAACACACATACACACCCCTAGGAGATGGGGTCCAAATCTAATGTGAAACAAACACCGTGTGTGGTGTGTGTGTGCGTGCATATACATGGTTGAAGATAATCTCATATATTTTCAACAATCTTATGCATGAACTGAAGTTTAATGGTAGTATGGAATTCTCTACCTGTGGTGTCTTATTAACACTATAAAAACTCCATTCTTGTGCCTAGTGAGATAACTAGTGGTGTTTGCTCCCAAGGTTGCTGACTCAATGAAGTTCAGTCTCTAAGAATCCACATGATGGAATGAAAGAACTGACTCCCACTGGGTGTCCCATGATCTCCCCAAATATGAATCATGAAATAAGTCCCCATCTTTATATAAATCTAATATTTTTAGACTTTCGTATTTTAGCAGGTGTTTTGGCACATACGCATTCAGAAGGCTTGGGCAGGAGAACCCTGGGTTGGAGCCATCCGCGCTATATAGTAGTACCTCACCACCAAAACGAAAAGTTCAGATTTATTTATATTTAGAATGTTCATCATAGAGATGCTTAAACAGTATAAAAGCAGCCAGTTACATTGTTTAAACAGGAGGAGATCCTACGTCTACTAACCCCCCCTATTTATAGAAGAACTTAACTATCTATAAATGTAGTTTGTGTTTCATACATTTTCTCACTTCTTTATCATATTTAAGATTCGATTATTTTGGTAATATAAATTTAGAAGAAAAACAGGTATCACTAGCCGTGCAACTCCTTTGCAGTTTCACAAACCTATATCTATATTCACTTAAGTGCAATCAATTAATTATAAAAACACAATAAATGCAACCACCAAGGCTGAAAAACAAACTCCAGTGTATCTAGCAGTGTTTACAAACCCAGACAGTGAAAGAATAAAACAAAACAAACCATAAATCTCATTGCAGCAGCACTGATGCTTTTTAATTCTTCATCTGAAAAGATGCCCGGTGTGCTCTGTTCGTTCATTTAACTGAAGCATTAAGTTAGCAAATCTATTGAACAAAACCTGGGCAGTAGAAAGGAGAATTGTCCGTCTCCCCTCGGATGGGAAGTCTCTTGAAAGCGTCTTTACCCTCACAGTGAACGAGCTCTGAAACTCAGACCTAAATGTGACACACTTTACTATGCTTAACATTTCATATAAGATTGTTAGAGATTCAAGGCTGGGGAAATTATCCAAAGATATGTACAGTTAAGAAGATAGGGTCATTAAAAGAGAGCCCTGTTTTTCCAAACCTTTAGTATCTTGCACAGTATGACCATTCCTTCTTACAAAGAAAAAGCAAAAGTTTGTCTAGATTCTGTTACTAAGAACCCTGTCTTTGTGACTTGCAGTTTATTTCACGTCCAATACATCTCTCAAATAAACTATAACTATGAACTAACTTTAAATCCATTGACTTGATATTTCTTGTCTTCTGTGACACAGTCTATATAGGACATCAAAAGTAACTATACAGAAAAACTTCATTTCATTTGCAAACTTAGAAATGTCTCCTGACTTTATAAGCAGAACAAATATCTCTGTATAACATCAAGGCTGTTTTTTCTCACCATTGAGTTTTTCCCCTTCCCTCTCATCCCTTGAAAACCATCATTTAACAGGACCATATAGAGAATGAGTCATACTCGGAACAAAGCATTCACATACCTCGTAGATATAGTCATATAGATAGAGTAAGAGACAAGTAGACTAAGTGCTGTGTTTAATTTACAGAAGGACCTATTTTTTATTGCAAACTTCAAATGTTCTACATCTTTAAGAAGAGTACTTCCAAACAGTCGTCAACTCCAGTGCTCACCCACAGCCTCGGCTACTGGCTAGAACACACTCCAAGGAAGGTATCCCTGACCACTCTGACTAGCTTTTGCACAGTGAAGCTGAACAACCCCCATCCAGGGAGAGCATGCTAGAACCTTCTTGCAGACTCTTGTCTTCAAAATTCATTTAGAGCAGGTCATGCGAGGCAAACCAGAGCTTTCTCTGCAATCCTAAGAGCATAGGGTCCTAACTTTGTTTCTTACAAAGAAAGCAGGTTACAAAATCTCATCTAAGACCTTATGTGATCCCAATAAAGCTTGTGACAAGGCAGCTCTGATATAGTCACTAGAGGGATTTGGCTCGCAAAGGGTTACTTTCCTCTTGTGTCTGTCCATAGCTCTCCTGCCTTTCCTCCTCTCCCCCTTAAGCTAACCCCACCCTGACTTCTCTTTTACATTAAAATTTTTTTTTTAAACAAACAAGCCTTGGCTTGATTCTCAAAAACCTGCATCTGTGAGTGTGAAAGACCCATTAATCAGAAAGGTGGGTGACTTGGGACTGATTCAAGACATTTGAAGGACTTCTTCGGAGGTCTTCATAAAGAGGAGACCTAGCCCAACCCAGTGCAGCTTCTGAGAGCTGAGCCCAGGGTGGTATGGCCACCAGCCACATTACTCACTGGGGATATTGAGTCATGTTCATTTATAAGGGGGTGGGCACAGAACATGGAACCTTCCTAATGATGCCACTAAGCCTGAGAATAGCGGCTCCCTTGCCAATTCTAGGTTTGGCATTCAAGATTCATCTTCAGGACACCTGGCCCTTATTCATTACCTAAACTTTCTGCCATCACCTCTTGGAGTGCAACACTCACAAATTCCCAAACAAGAACATTTGCTGTTTCATTATAAGCTTAAGGTGAGAGGGCAGCAAATAAGAGAGCTGCTCCCCATTCCTGCTTACACTTAGAAGTTAGACCTCCGGAATCATCATTGGTGGGATGACATGGGTGTGGGATTCTTGTGTCCTTATGTGTACGATGTGCTCTTTGTCTAAGTCTCTAAATTCCAGTCTAAAAATTAACCCCAAACGTTAAATCATTCTTACATTCCAGACTTTCTACCAGGTATCTCAGCATCACTTTCCACGCAGACTTCACAAGAAGACAGAAAATAATTATCTACACTCTCGACCTCTGTTTGCCCAGACTTATCAGTTCAAGCCAATCCTCCCCACACCAAATCTTTGCCAAATTTCTTCCTTAACAAAAGTAGAAGAAAAATGTAGATCTTATTTCTCTGCCCTCCTTTTCTTTATAAAGTCCCTAAATATATTTTTTAAAGTTTCATTTAAACTGGGGCATTTGGTAAGTTGATAGTTATAGCATTGCTCACAGCTGTGGGAAAACTGACATAAAAAATAACCAGCTCAGAAAAATGGCCCATGCACAACATCTTTGAGTTTTTATGTTTTATTAGCAATTTGGACTCATTACTGTTTGGGGGAGGAAGGAAGGGAGGGAGATGTTTCTGCAAGTTGTTTCTTTAATGCATTAAGCAGAGTTTTCCAACCAAGTTTAATCCAGCTCTGCCCAGTCCCTGTAACATGACTGAAGGGATCTAGGCAGTGCTGGACACAGGCCCGGCTCTTCCTCCCCACAAGCCTTCAACCACCCATTTCCCTTCACCAAAACCCACTACCTATTGGCTAGGTACTAGGTGCTTCATGAAGCTTCCATGGGAGAATGAGATATCCTTCACGCCGCGACCCTGCATTGCTCTCTGCACTTTCTCGGGTTCTGTCCTTTTCTTAGTTGTTTGGGCAAAAATGGGATTACCATTTGGCTCCCACTCCTGCATTGCCGCCATGGCTTTGAATTATCAAGAGCGGGATGAGCCTGAGGTCACAGTTGTCTCCCTAACAGTTCCTAACCAGGCCGTCCTTTCTGCAGAACCTTCATTATTTGTACCTGTCCGTGGCTTGATTGGTGGGAGAGTACACTGCCTCCAAAATTCTTCTCTTCCTGGTACTGTTCTGTCATAATAAAGTCCCACTGGCAAGTAGTGTGCGCGTTGTTAAGAGAAGGCATCAGTAAATGATAGCCAGGTATTCTCTTGTTCTCCTTTGCTATATCTTTGGAACACAAAAATTATATTCGTGGGGGCAGAAAGAGCCCCCTATGACAGACCTCAGGAAAATAATCAACACGTTTGAGGAAATGCTAACTCCATAGAAATCACTTCCTCCATTACTGCCCTTCCCTGGGCACACATGGACCACAGTGTAAAGCTAGCAGACACGAGACTCAGAAGATTCAACAGGAAAATCCATCCTACTCAAGCCCTCAGCCTTGTAGGGAAGGGGAAGGGGGGAAGGCAGAGAGACAAGAACTCCTGGTGATATTTCCACCTTTTTCATTAGCAAATCTTTAAGGTCTTACAAGGAACTGAAAGTGAAAAGATACAAAACTCTGAAAATATTGAATGTTATGTGAAGGGCTATGTTACCTCAGTGTTCCTTGGTGTGAGGCACAAATGAGAGAGAATATAAACTTCACCTCTCTGCTCGGCTTCTTTGTCTCTCTTTTCGTTGACTAAGCTGTGATGCAAAGATAGAAATATGACTCCTAATGAGCACCTGTACAGCTCAGCTCAATGGCTTTCTATGAAGACACCTCTCTCGTCCAGACGACCACCAGCAGCAGCAGCAGCAGCAGCAGCAGCAGCAGCAGCAGCAGCAGCAGCAGCAGCAGCAGCAGCAGCAGCAGCAGCCAGATACATCCCCTGAGCCACACTGGTACCCGTGAGGCAGATTTTTGGTAAAAATGGGGTCTAGGTATCAGCACCTAGGAATTTTTCTTGCTACGTTTGAGAAGGCTCATACTCTCTTTCTAAAGAACCTAGCCTGTACAGGGGGAGGAACAGAAGTAAAATAAAATACAGTACTAGAAACAGGAAAGTAGCAGCAGTGCCAAAGGGATTCGAGGATAAAGACAACGTGCAGAAGAGCATTAGGGTCCAAGCCAACAGGAGAAGTGCATATGTGAATGAGGGAATGCAAGCACAAGCAGTCTATCCACCTATCACTGATCAACACTAGGAACATTGAAGGAAAACAAACACAAAACCATTTGGGGAAAGAAATCTCATGGTCACGGGAAAGGGGGCTTTTCTGTCTCTGAGACTTCAGAAAGTTTCCCTGGCAACTGTGACAATGGACTCTTAGCCTAAAGTTCATGTTGCCCTCCTCTTGCCTTAGAGAATCCTCTAGCCTGTGCTCACACAAGAGATATGTCCCCTAGGTAGCATCTTGTTCACTCTGCTGACACACAAAAGAAGGAGGTGTTTGTGGGAGGTAAAACCTCTCGTCTTTCCACTGGACCAGTAACCCCTCGCCTACATCTGTCTCTCCAACTGTAAGCATGAGTGTTTGGCAGACTGTGTGACACGGAACTTATAAAGCAAAGGCATTCTTGTCCCTCCATAATCCTCCCTAAGAGGCTCAGAGACAGACGCTGTCCAGGCACGAGCTTCAGAGAAGCTTCCTCACACCACTCTGCCATCTAAGCCATCCCACCATGCCAGGGCATCTCTAAGTGCAGGTGTAGGGTCGGGTAATAAGGTGGTAGTGGTAGCGTGGAGGAGGGCTCAGCCTCTACAGATGTGTGCTTAAATCAACCTTTAGAGAGAGAGGTGACAAGTCAGCTTTATGGTCTGGCCCCCAAAGACTTACTGTGGAGAGCAAAAATCAACAGCCTTGCGCTGAACAGATTTAAGCTGGCCAAGTTTAACCACTGCCATTTCCTGCCTGGGCGAGCACGAATGCTCTTAACCCACACCGTGTTTGGAACTCCAGGAGGTGGCATAAAATCCAGAGCTGCGGTGAAGCCACCTGGTGTGGGCACTTATCCTGAGAGCTTTAGGTACTCTGAAGTCCCTGTCTCTAGAAGTCCAAGCATCTTCAATATCTTATCCAAACCACTTTACTGTTTGTTTTGTCCTGTTTCCCCCCTCACCTTTTAAATCAATATTAGTGGCCAACTATGAATGGCAAAGTACCAGGCCAGTCCCTTTGATTAGGAAAGCAGTAGCTTGGCTTTCTTTTCCCTGTGTTCCTTTTGTCCTGATACTGGGACTGTGCAGTTTCTCGGGACGTTTGAGTCCAGGCCATTGAAAGTGCAGTATATTGTCCTGCTGTTCACTGGGGGACAGCCACCTTGTCCCTGGGGGCTGGTATGCATTGCACAGGCTTGGTATGAAACTCCCTCGTAGGAAACAGGTCAACAAAAGAACTATGTTTCCCTTTTACATGATTTTGCTGCCCTGGAACAGCATGTACGCTTCCTTCACAGCTGGCCTGCTTGCCTGTGACAGGAAAAACACTTGTCATTTATGATGTTTAGAATTTGTGTGCAACGTTCATAGTAAACCTCTATTATAGCTCCCTTCAAAATAATGCCTGTCAAACTTCCTGAGGACAGGGCAAACCCCCTCCCATACAGGCAGTGAACAAATGGAAAACTTTCTAGAAAGCCAGACCCTAAAAATCCAACCAACTGTCCCTGACTTAAAAGTAAAACTTAGAAAATTCCAGAGCTTTCCTGAATCCTGTGACTGTGTTTCAGTAACGACAGGGAGTTTTAACTTATAAGGTTCTATTCTCTAAGCCTGGAAAATAACACACACCAGCAGGTATGCAAATAGGCCAAAGAAAACATGATGCATTGAAAATATGTTGATGTTGTGCAGTAGGTAGGAGGAGGGCTCTGGTTTCTCTTTTGACATCTGGACATCGACACTGAGATCTATGGAAGTCAGAGGGTAGGAGGCTGGGTGGGAGGGAGAAAGAGAAGATTTGTAGGGAAATCTTTACTCCCACTTATTATTAAGTTCAACAAACCTGAGCAGCTAACAGCAGTGAAGACAGAAGCCCTAAAGAGTCCTGGGATGCTCAGTGGGATGGGGTCACACTGGGCTGAGGTGGGGAGGCCTGAGGGAGTGGGATGGGGAGGCTGGGCTGAGCACGTGACACCTGAGCTTCGCTTGGAGGCTGGGGAAACCGCTTCACATGTAGGACATAGGGGGATCCTGTCTTCTGCCAGCCCACTCTGGAGAAGAAGCTTAGAGAATGGGTGCTGGAAAGGATTCGGGCTAGTACGATTGAGGCCAACTTGGGCTACATAAGGAGTGGGGAAGGAGGAGGAAGAGGAAAAAACAAGGAGAAGGGAAGAAAAACAGAAAGGGAAAGGAAGAAAGAAAGAAGATAGTAAGTACACAGGAAAAGGCAAAGCCAGACAGAGAGCTGACACAGCTGGAATGTTCAGGGTCTGAAAGTATCGGAAGATCGTGGAGGGAATGTTCTAGGCAGAGAGAAAATGGGCACAGTAAACTGAGGCTAGACTGTAAAAGCCCAGAAGGCAATGCCAGCTCTTCCCAGAGTAGACAAAAGACAGGGAAGGGTAATTTAAGGATATCCTATAGAATATTAACATAAGAATGGAAAGAAGAGGACAGGTAAGAGAAAGAGAAAAAGGAGGAGAAATAATTCTATATGTTAGTAAGGCAAGGAAGCACTATACTCAAAGGAAGCACTATATTCAACACAGTATGCTGGTCTCCTTCCTTCCTTCCTTCCTTCCTTCCTTCCTTCCTTCCTCCCTTCCTTCCTTCCTTCCTTCCTCCCTTCCTTCCTCCCTCCCTCCCTCCCTCCCTTCCTTCCTTCCTTCCTCCCGGTTCCCTCTTTTAAATAAATTAACCCTTTATCTCCACAACTGTGTGGATGGTGCTGGGTGATAGAGCATATTCCTGTTGGTAATTTTCTCTTCCCTTGAATGATGGTTTATATCTTCTTTCCTAAGTAGAGTGTGGGCTCCAAGAGGACGAGTTCTCATTGTTTTGTGTACACATCTTTGCATAGCAGAATACCTAACATGTAGTAAGTTCTCAAAAAACTGTTTTATGAATAAATGACAGTGTGGCTGGGGAAAGAATTAAAGGTTCAAAATAACTACTTTAGTGTTTTCAAGGACAATTGTTCTTTGTTTTCTGGAAATTAATGCTGCTGGCTGTGGAGAAGTTCAGGGTCATTCTGAATCCTATATTTTTCATTTTTCATTGGTAACTTGTAATTTTGTTTTTCTTCTTCTAGATGCTTCTAGAATGCTGTCTTTGTTTCTGTAGATAAGCTATAAGCCATAATAGCTACGCCATTTTGTGCATAGGCTCTTCTTGTTATTATCATTGGGATACAAATGTAATACGCACTGAAGAAGGGAGACGCCAATGATCTCAACTATTTTGAGTTCATACAGTTCTGTAGTGGGTTTTTGTCCCAAGGCAACTCCTTCCTTTACAATGCTAAGGATTGGAGTATGATGACCCAGGGGGATGGGCCGGCTTCCATTTGTGCCTTGGGTAACAATTTCCTATATGATTTCTCTTCTGCTCTAATTAATCTTCCAGAATTGTCTCAAAATTTCAGATCTAATACTAGAGACATAGTGCCATTTCCCAATTCTATTACACACACACACACACACACACACACACACACACACACACACACACACACACACACACCTGCCCACACCTGCCTTTACTTCCAGGGGAAGCAGAGAAGGGAGCTTGGCATGTCGGCTGGTTTGCCATCTTGAACCGTATAGTATTTGCACTTCATTCTCGTGTTTTAAACTCGTCATAGACTAGAAGTGTAAAATGCATGCTGAAATTTAATTAGGCTTAATCTAATTCTCATCAAAACAGATTTCGTGTGTTTAAATTAGGAGGTAGTTTAAAAAGTAAAAATAATTGCAAAATAAGTGGTCATAAAATATTGTTTGTTTATAAAATTCATTCTCTAGCTCCTTCTGCCAAAAGGTACTGTGCCGATTAGCAATGAAATGTCACTCAAGGGCTTTGGTTCCCTGCATGCAATGGCTGTCTGGCTACTTCCCTGCATTGCGGTGTCCTGAGAGGACACAAGAAGTCCCTGTGCCTGGTGAAGAAAGAGCACCCTGCGCCTAACACCTGCTGTCCATCCATTCCTGGAGAGCATGGATGCTCGACTGCCTTGTTGGAAGTTTGGTTTGTTCCCCTTTGCTCAAAATATCCTATCAGGCTGGCCATGGAGCTCCACCACCACCCCTGTTTTCTGAAGTGCCATGGGGACCAGTTCCAGCTGCAGAGGGGGAGTTTCCAGATCTCAATAATTGCCTGCAAAGGCTTTACTCAGGCGTGCCTAATAAACAGGAAAATCCCATCCGCCCAGCACTCTTTTTTTGAGTAGGTTGTTTAAAACATCGACTCCCATCCATGTCTGTGAAAGGAGTGAGTCAGTAGGTCAGGGCTCTGCGGCCAAGAACCAAACAAACCATTTGTTCTCATTTTGCAGATCTCCTCAATGTGAAGACCTGTGGTAAATCTTGACACATGTATCATCTTTAGAGCCCAGATTCAAAGGTGGGGGGAGGCCTGGCCAATAAAAGGGCCGATGAAGAACAAAAAAACAAAAAACAAAAAACAAAAAAAACCCCAGCAACCATGAACTTGAAGCTAGCTTAGCTCCATGCTGTTTCCCCCTCCACAGGAGGCAGCTGCACTCCTTGCAGTCCTGGGCTGTTGGGTTGCAGCTGTCAGCCCTTTGTTGATCCCCCTCCCCAAAATGGAGACTCAACATGGCCTTCCGGTCACCCCTGGCTTTAATCAGCTCTGAGTCTGAGAACACCAGGCTGCATCCTCCTGGGACAGCCACTCAGCCAGCTCTGGGCAAGCTGTCTATTTGATAGTGTCTCTCGTGTTTCTGGAACCTGAGTGCAGATATGCATTGTTCCCAGATGCCTGGGCTCCCAGAGCAGCTGCAAGCAGGGGCTTCTCTTGCAAGGATGATAACTGCTGTATGTATATCCCTCCAGAGCCTAAGCATCTCCTGTCTGCCTGCCTGCCTGCCTGTAACTCCAAACAGAGTCAACCTCACAGAGCCTTTGAAATAAAACAAACGCTCTAATCAGTTCACAAGCACGCCATAATTGTGTTTCTTTCTGGTTCCAGGCAGTTGGTCATAAGATGAATAAAATGAATTTTACTACCTCGACTTTGAAAAATTTTACCCCTGTGTTTGAAATACAAAAGCCTGAGTCATTATACAGGAGAAATGGTCATAAGACAAACAAAAGCAATTAGATACTTGTGGTGGTTTGAATAGGTATTGCCCCCGCCCCCCCCACACACACACCATAGATTCATGTGTTTGAATGCTTGGCCATGGGGAAAAGCACTATTAGGAGGTGTGGCCTCCTACATACACTTAGAGAAAGTGTGTCACTATGGAGGTGGGGCTTTGAGATCTTAAAAGTTTAGAATACGCCCAGTGTGAAACATCAACTCTTCTCCTTGCTGCCTTTGGATCAAGAGGTAGAACTCTTGGCTCCTCTAGCACCATGTCTGCCTGGTCTCTGCCATGCTTCCCACCATGATGATGATGGACTGAACCTAGGAAAGTGTAAGCCATCCTCAATGAAATGTTTTCCTTTGTAAGCATTGCCTTGGTCATGGTATCTCTTCATAGTGATGAAACCCTAACTAAGACAATACTTAACTCTATCATTCGTCTGAAGTGAGCCATTTCTTCCCCCATTGTTGCATTTATTTATAGCACATGCTATACATTAAGGACAGTAGTGGGCTGGGGAGAGCTCAGTGGGTTAAATGCTCAATGTGTAAGTATGATCACCCAAGTGCAGGCCCTAACACCCATGTGACATCTGGCACTGTGGAGTGTGTTTAGAACCTTAGAGTTGCAGGGACAGAGACAGACAGGCCTCAGGGACTTGGTGGCCGGATAGTCCAGCCCAAAGAACAGTTGTGCGTTTAGTGAGAGAAGGTCATGTCTCAAAAATGAAGGTGTCGAGCTATGGAAGGAGGCACTCAACTTCTATTTCTAGCATCCACATACATGTGAGTCTATGCATGCACCCTCATACCAAACACAAACACAATAAAAAGAGAAAAAAAAGGGGGGCAAAATAAATGATTTGCAGATCACAGATGAGGGAGTGGGCCCAGCAACGACTATGTAAGCAGTTGAGAAGTGAACAGTCCATCCCCTCATTTGCTCAGTCAGGGCCCTCTGTATGGAAAGGGATTTGAACATGCAAACCACAGTCAGGAGGACACTTCAGATTGTTTCCAGGGATGGGTTCGTGGCTAGATGCTAATGAGCAGAGCTGGTATGCATCTGAGCAACTGGTTTCACAAAGGAGATTCAATGACCAGAAGGCAGAGATTTGGAGCAATTTCTCTTTTGAAGCCACACCAAGGGGTGTGGTAGTGGTGGGGTGGTGGTAGTAAGGAGGAAGAGTGCAGACACAGGGCAGGGGAGGGGTGGGACCACTAAGGAGAAATGCAGCTTTAACACCACTGCCAGGGCTTGTCCCAGTGAGCCCTGGCTTGGTCCTTGAATCCTTCTTGACCCAATAGGTTATATTTTGAAAGCAATTGTCCAGAGATATTCCTTTGAAAGTTTGAACTTGTCACCTGCTTCTCCAATCTATACCAAGAAAACCTTTTCACCACCATATCCAGTATACACTTCGTCCCTTCATACAAATAGCTGGTGTGAGTATGGCTTTTGGTGCCATACAGATGGATAAATGTGTTCTCAGAAGGGATAATGTGTGTCTGGGATCCGGTCTGCACAGAAAGGTATTCCATTATTTGCAAAGCTCGCTCTTGAACAAGCCCCTCCCCCTTGTTTTCTTCCCTTCACAAAGGCCTTGTGTGTATCCTTGGGTTGACTACTACTGTCAGATATTTTAAACAAAACAAAACAAAAGCCAGGCATGGGGTACGAGGTCAGTCAATTGCTTTGGTATAGCCATGGAGAAGTACACTGTAAACAGTCACTCTGGACTAAATGTTGTGACTCCCATGGTGAGGGAAGGCATGGGTGGGCAGATGCTCATTCCTTGGAGGGTCCTCCCGGTCACCCACCCCTTGGCTCCTTCTTGTAGCCAGAGAACATGATCAGAAGCTCCTTTGAGGACTCAGGTGAAAATTCAACACTATACCGACTCGCCGTGGTGGGATAGCACTTCCCATTGTACACAGCGGATCCAGGCCCTGGCTGTTTATCCACTATGCTGCCATGGGAATCATTGCAGGGGAAATAGCTCAGGGAAAAGGACGAGGTGCAGAGGAATGGGAATGATGGACTTTGGGTGTTAAGGAAGCCACACACGGTGATGCTGCAGCCAGGGTACCTTTGACTTTGGAAATTATGAATTCTAAGCTCATGACACTCAGTTTTATTTTTTAAGTAGGTACAATGATGAATGATGGTCTTAAGACTCAATAGGAAGCAATTCATTTTTGACACTGTAAGTTTAGCCAACTTCCCATGACTGAGGTCATGGGCCCTAGAGAAGAATCTATTGCCACCACTCTCCAAAAGCTAGGCAACTTCTCACTGCATTCTGAGTACTTACTCTCATCCTCACAGGCAAGTACACTTCCCACTGCTCATCAAAGCTTTGCTTGACACCATGGAGACACCCTCAACCGACATATCTACAATACAGCTCCTAACCTAAGACCCAGGGAACATTGCAGAAGAGGGAGTAGAGAGATTCTAAGAGCCAAAAGATGAAGACATCTTCTGAGAGATAGTGTCTTCTTATAACAGGCAAGCTGCACACATGAAATCTCAGTAGCACAGCTGCCTAAACAAGACCTGAGCAATGACAACAGTAGATATGCCAAAGTGCAAAGGGAAATCTCACAAGGCTCCACCCCTAGATGAAGAACGATAGGTGATTAGTGACTTCTAAGAGGGGGAGGAATCAGTCTTCCCCAGTGATGACCCCTTTAATTGGCTTTCCAGTAGCAAGTGGTCTGCCCTAAATACATATACATAGGTGACACTATGGATCCTGCAGGTTGCACTGAGAGAGAGAGAGAGAGAGGGAGAGGGAGAGGGAGAGAGAGAGAATTAAAGAAAAAGAGATAGTAAGACATAAATAATAATAAATCATAATTTACCCATTAAAAGGAGCACAATGATTGTCTCATCAAACTTTCTCTTGCCTTCCCCTTTTTAACATTTTTGTTTCTGTTTTTAGCTGAAAAAAATTTTAAATATAATTTGTGTTCAATTCAAGGCTTGCTTTTATTAATAATTCCTTTTTGGCATTCTCATGAGTAAATGTTCAATTTCTATGTGACCACCCGCAGAGGGACACAGTGGGCTGTTTTCGATAAATACCTGAACATATTTCTATAGCTTCCTTTATTCAATGGAAATATCAATTAACTTAGTTTCTGATACTAAAACCAGTTTTAGAATGTGTTAACACACTGTTGGTTTACTAGGGCTCATTGGAAGCCAGGCTGTTACTATGTCTACAGTCTTTGCACAAAGCTGGGTGGCTGAGGACATCTAGAGCTCCCAAAGAGCACTGAGTGCAGAACAAAGGGAGAATACCCATGGACTCAGCTCCAAATACGGCTATCACAACAATGAAAAGCACACGCATCACCGAAGCATGGCTATCACAAAATACTGTTATCCAAATACGGTTATCACAAAAAATGAAAACCACAGGCATTACTGAAGCATGCACTCTTTTTACTAAGATTGTTATTTATTATTGTTTTATTATTATTATTATTAATTTAATGTGTGTGTGAGAGAGAGAGAGAGAGAGAGAGAGAGAGAGAGAGAGAGAGAGAGACAGACAGACAGTCTTGTGAGACCATGCCTGTCCTGTAGATGACAGAAAAGGACATCAGATATCACGTTCCATGGAGCTAGAGTTACAGGCAACTGTGTGTGCCTCAGGCTGAGACTGGGACTTGTGTACTTGGGTGTTCTGGGATAGCAGGAAGCGTTCCTATCTTTCCAGTCATCTCTCCATGTCCAACTCTTTTCTATGTTAAATATGGAGATGGTTTATCAAGTGCAATGCATGCACATGTACATGTCTAGTAGGTTTGACCGTCTGCCAGTAATTCCAAAGGTGAAGGCAGAGACAATGGCTCCCTGTCACAAATGGGCTAGCTAGACTGGTCCCATTGGCAAGCCCTGGATTCACTGAGAAACCTGGCCTCAACGAATAATGTAGGGAGCTATCATGGAAGACTCCTGGCATCAGCCATGAGGTTCCACATGTATGCTCACAAATACACACACACACACACACACACACACACACACACACACCCAGCCCACATACACGCAAGAAAGAAACTAACAAAATTTACCCTCTTAATCATTTCAAATGTTCAAGTTAACAGAAACCTTTCTGCCACTTTTGACTGAAAGCCTTTTTGTTTTAACCTCTCAGACAGGCAACATATTTAAAGAGTAATATAATAAAAACTTGTGTGGTCACCACTCAAACTCATCAACAAAATGTTACCAGCAAGAACCCCTCCGATGTCTCCTTTTGACGACTCCTCCATCCGCTGTGCTGTTTGCTTATACTGGAGACAGTAAAACCCAGTGACCCTTTAGTTCAAGATGGTATTGCTTCTGAACTATCTCATCTCCTCAGATCATTCCTCGTCCCAATTCTACAAAGTACAAGATAGAGTACAGCAGAGGAAAAGGAACTGTCTGGGTCGGCAGATGCCTCATTTGCAGGGACCTCTCCCATGCGACAACTTCCAGTCTATGATGCTGTTGTGTACTGACAATTCATAATATATTTATAAGCACTCCACAATACGTAATAAATCGCGGTGTATTGATTTAAACAATGCCATTTGCAAGCCTCAAAGTGCTGTCCTGTGTTACACACATAGAGGAGTTGAACCACTTTGCCAGCCACTGACAGGGAGAAGCATCTCTGTTAGGGGCCCTGGCTAGTCAGGTAGTATCAGCAAAATGCAATACACTGAGGCCCGCCGTCGGGGAGTGAGTTTGCACGGATGCATTAGAACCTTGGCTATTTGTTTGGGGGACTATGTATGATAAGAAGGCTTTTAACAGTCAGGAAGAGAGAAGATCTTTGATTTGTGCAAATCTGTCCTCTTATTAGAGGATTCCTGTATCTCTAATTTTACAATAGTAATGTCATTGGAAATGTAAAACAGGATTCAGTGCAGCAAAGGCAAGCAAAGAAAAAAAAATCCATAAGCCTCTACCACAGACTCTAGTGGAAGGAGCCTGTCTGTTTCATTCAAATGTATTTGGTTTCAACAGATATTCAGATGGTCAGGGATGGGACTTTTAAAACTCAGCCTAAAGGCAATAGTCTGCTAGAGCCAGTTACACCAACTGTGAAAGATCTGCTCTCTCTCTCTCTCTCTCTCTCTCTCTCTCTCTCTCTCTCTCCACACACACACACACACACACCCTGTGACTGACCCCCCCTCCGTGTGTGTGTGTGTGTACATGCCCTACCACTGTGCCACTCCTCCAACCTACAAGCAGTTACTGAACTGTTGGTGACTTGAAATGGACTAAGGTTGGTGCACTCACACATGACACTGAACAAACCCTGAAGATCAAGCTTCACCCCCTGCTGTCCCCCAGAAGTTGGCTTTATAGCAGACACACCCTTAGCAGGACAGTCTCTGCAGGTGACTCTAATCTTTCTTTAAATCATTTGCCTTACACACAGTACTGATTGCATAAGGACGTTTTCATGCATGTCCTCTCTCCCGTATTGAATCTGCTTCTTCACTGGACTCAGAATTGTCCTTTGAACAGATAACGGTGTGGGAAAACGTCACTGTAGCAACAGGTAAAGGTGAGACTGTATTTAGTATGCTCACCTGAAGAGGGGAAATGCATATTTTCTCAAATTGTCGGATGTGAAATGGCTAGCATAGACACAGTTACTTCTAAAGAAGTAATTTAAATGTATAATGAATGTTTTCCACCATGCTCAGCCAGGCTCGGTCAGGCAGCACTCCTCTTTCAAGAAGGACGTCTAAAAGGCCATGGTGGCAAGCACCGCCACACCTCAGAACTGTTTCTCTTCCCAAGAAACACAGGTACCTCAAAAGCCCACCACCCAAAGATGCTTCAAGGGGCAAAAGAACACAAACACTTATAAAGTGTCCTCACAAATACAGCTGGTCTACCTTTAGACCGGCAACCACAGCTTAACTAGTCAGAGAAGCCATTGCAGACACACGTCATTGCTGAAGAAGTGCCTTCATCTCCTGATGGAAAGGGATGTTCTCTGTCCAGTGTTGACATTTTATATGGAAACGCTCCAAGGTAATCACTCCAACTCCTGGCCAAACCAAACACAACTTCTGATTCCTCTTCCTAATCTCACTTCTTCTGAATTTTAGTTTCACTCATGTCTGGGGATACACAGCCCTAGGGCATCCATGTGTGAAGATTTTCATAGAGAGAAGAAACAAGATTGAACTTGGAACAGCCATCAGCAAGATTTTTTTTTTTTTTTTTTTTTTTTTTTTTTTTTTTTTACCTCTGAACATGTATGCAAAGACATCTGGATACCAACCATGTTCCCTTGAAGTAGATTTTTTTTCCCTTGTATTAAAAAGACAGCATAAGATACAACAGCAGATTTGGGTCATATTCTAGTGATCCATTGTAACAAACCCACTAGAAACTGTCACATAACCCAGAACCCACTAGAAACTGTCACATAACCCCAGAAGAGTTCATTCCCAGGTGGATGTGTGTGGTTTAAGAGTTATGCAATAACAGCTTACTCACTGTCTAACCTGTATTGAGATACCCTGTATGTACACTCATGCCAACAATATTACTGCAAGAGATTGTGTAAACCCATTTCACAGATGGAGAAACTAAGGTTCAAAGATGGTAGAGGGACCACACAGAAAGTGTAGGAGACAGAGTTCAGACTGGTGTCTACCTTGTTCCCACTGTAGTGCATGACACAAGTACAAGCCTTTCTGAGTTAGATCATACAATCATACAACGTTCTCCCAATTATACCCCTCTCTATAAGCACTCATAATTCTGGGATTTTGTTCATTTGAGTCACTAGAAATTTAGGTAATTGAATCTATTTCTTTGAAGCCATATATGAATCATTGTTAACACCACAGTTTTATAGCAACTCAACCACAAGAGGGTTTGTACTATGAGTGACATTATGAATTAAAATGCTGATACTCTTCTACCTGCAGCTACCAATACTAGTATTTCTGAGGTGAAGATTTGCTACATATTTGGTCTGGGATTTAAGAACTTCCCGCCTTAGCCATCCCAAGTGCCCACCCCCCCCCCACCCCCCTGAGTCCTTCTCTTAGGGATGACCTCTGTCCTACACCTATGCTGCTACAACGTTGGCAGAATGCTTTTCTGGGACACTTGGAAATGTATTTGCTGGAATCCCCCATTTCCCTCCCTTCAACTACTTTGTGCTATTTCTGACCTTGTCCACTGTCACTACTAACTCCAAATGTGCTCTAGGTACTATTACTTTCAATAACAATTACCTGGGAATGGTTACCGCATGCTGTTAAAAGATGCGTGCGCAATATCAGTTTTCTAAGAGGTGCAAACCAACTTTCCAACTAATTGGAAAAATATTAATAAACAAACAGTAGCGCTCGCCTTCTATCCACATGCTGTCTTTAGAGTTCTATTCTTCCTTTCTCCACCATGGCCAGCTTTGGAAGGCTGCCACAGCCAAAAATAAACTGCAAAGGGAATTTTGTGACCACTAATCAGGGCATTTTGCTTTTCTAGGACACAGACTCTGGCCATCTTTTTGCACATGCAGGGAACACACCAGAACATCTCTATATACTGTGCCAACATCCCATTGTCAGAGACAATTAAATTCTCTGTTGGATTTCCCCTTTTTGGAGCAAGGCAATTGACTACGAGCTCTACAGAGCCATCTGCTCCTCAGTGTGGTTTTCGGTATAGGTGGGTTTATTGGTAGAGTTTGACATTGTATTCTTTTGTTATTAAGAAAGAAGCATAGATTCTAGAATCTTCTGACTGGCATTACACCGTTGAGCAGAACAGCCTTCTGATGTCTTACTTCTTACTAATCTTCACATTCATCTTCAACAGTGGAAACATGGAAATAAGTTGACTTGGTGGCCTGGTGTACGGTGCTTCAGCATTCCAGACGTGGAATCTTAGACTCTCTGGTCTGTGTCACCGACTACGTCCTGGCCAAAGAAACCAGTTCAGGCCACAAAATGATGTGTGAATGGAAATGGCCGCCAGACTGATTTGACCAAGGCAAACAGTACTTCTCAAGAAGATAACAAACTAACAAACAAATGAAAAACTGAACAGATCAGCTGGGCTCCGGTCTCACAAGCAGAAACAATACGTTGACAAAATTAATTAAAATTGTTGAATAAATAAAGGGAAAGCCTCCTTTCAAAGAAGCTAAGTTTCTAGATGCAGGAGAACCATTCAAGTCAGCATGGACACACAGGTGTCCAACAGAGGTCCTTGACCTGATCATGGAGTCTTCGAGTGTTTTAAGTGGACCATGCATCTTCAGCATCATGCATGGCCCCCTTACTCAGAGTTGGGCCTTCATAGGTATACACAGCTAAGAGTGGGGACACATGGGGACAGCATCCAGAGAAAGTGGCTTTAACATTCTGAGTGACAGGACTGTTAGCCATGTTATTTAAAAAGGTGGCCAGGTGGCTTTTCCTAATGGAGCTACCTCTGCAACTTAGAAAACATTAGGATTTTCTCATGATTACTAGCTAGTTAGTTCATGCCTTCATCACAATTCTGCTAATTCATGGGGAGCAAAAATGGAAGGGTAACTAATTTGTCTCAGGCCATAATGTTTCTGATCCATCAAGTGATTATCAATGAGCTGCAGAAGCATGTGAATTATGACTTATTTCTCAGAGATGAGAATGTAGTGGAAGAACAACAGTACCACAGGAGAAGGACAATGGCCCCTTTCTGACACGGACAGACACACACCTCAAGGGCTGAGTACCTGATGGTTTCAGGGTGACCTACACTATGCGTGAACCACCCCCAAGGTCAGGACTCAGTAGCCATGAGCAGTGCTTACGATTTAAGGTATTTATCTTTATAGGCCATGTGTCCTCTACTGTACTACCCCACTTGATTCTGTGGAAAAACATCTCTGCAATTGGCATAGCGGTGCTCCAATAAAACATTACTTGTAGACACTTACATTTGCACTTATGTCACTTTTCCATGCCATACAATAATACTATTCTAGCTCAGGTGTGGTGGTGTACTGGTTAATCCCAGTATGGTAAGAGGGCCCCAGATTCAAGGTCAGCCAGGATATATTGTGGGTGAGATCTTCCAAATAAAGCAAATGCAGAAAATTACTATTGTGATGATGATGATGATGCTTTGTTTTCAATCATTTAAAAAAATGTAAAAATTATGACTAGGTGGTTGGCCAGGCAAAAACACCTGTAACAGCAGCAATAGGGAAGCAGAGGCAGAAAAGTTTTAAATTTAGGAACATCATGGCCTCATTTGGAATAGTATATCTGAAAAACACACCACCACCACCACCACCACCAATGAATCAAAATATTAATAATAATAATAATAATAATAATAATAATAATAATAATAATAAATAATAATAATAATAAAAGAGGCCACTAGATCAATTTACCAGAGCAGTCTAAGGTTGAAGACATTTTGGTAACATTTTTTTGGGAAATGTTGCTAATGACTAAGGGTAATGGGAACTCAACTGCCTGCTTTGTATATAGCTCTCCTTCAGCAACAGTGAAGACCATAGCTGTACAGGCTGTCCTCTGGATGCTAGCAACACTAGCTTCCCCTCCCAACAGCAGAAAGCCAGCTCTTTGCTCTGCTACATGAACAGCCAGATGTTGCTTGCCAGCCAGCAACATTTTCCTTACTATCTGAAAGCAAGGAAGCTGTATTGGTGCATCAGAAGCATTTAAAGCCTAGCAGTGATTAGAAAGACAGCAAGGCAGAGGGACTCCAGCAAGCCACTGTCTCCCTTTTGTTTTGATTAAGGAAACAAAAAACACCCAACTATATTATGAAAACACAGTGACATTTTAGGTAGTTTTGTTTTGTTTTGTCTTGTTTGCTTTCTCTTTGAAATAAAGTCTTAATTTACTTCTTGAGTCCTATGGGATAAATAAAGGTCTGCCTAATAATTCTTCTAAAAGGTTTTAGATTATCTATCAGTCTATGTATCTATATATCTATGTATCAATGTACCTATGTATGTATCTATGTATGTACCTATGTATGTATCTATGTATGTATCTATGTATGTATGTATGTATGTGTGTATGTATGTATGTATGTATGTATGTATCTATCTATCTATCTATCTATCTATCTATCTATCTATCTATCTATCTATCTATCTATTATGCACAAGTGTTTACCTGCATGCACATGTGCATCACCTGGGTGTCTGATGCTTGTGGCAGTTAGAAGAGGGCATCAGATCCCCTGCAATAGTTATGGATGGTTGTGAGCAACTACGTAGGTGCTGGGAAATGAACCCAGACCCACTGCAAGAGCAACAAGTGCTCTCAACCTCTGAGCCCTCCCCATGGCCCTTGACTAGCAGTTCTTTATAATCAAAAACCAAGTCGTATTTTTTCAAGGCCTTCACCATAGTATTCCTCTTATCCCTCCCAAAACCTATCACTGAGGGCAATGTGATAGTTTTCACTAAGCCAGAGCTCTATTTTGTAGGCTAAGTCAGATGTTTTCCCTCTGAGATTGCATACTGTGAAATTTTCTTCAAATGAAATAATATCAAGAGAAATCAGAAATGTTGATGCTAATCTGTGGTCTGTCCTCAACATTAATCTTTGTAATGCAATCAGCATGACCTCTGATAAGGACAACATCTATGCCTGACCAGCTCTCTCAAGGGGCACAGACATAACTACCCCCTGTTCAATGTATTTTATATTAAACATAGCAAACCCTGATAACCTATGACTTCCAGGATCAGTATCGTCTTTCTTTGTAAGGTAACTCTTAAACATTAAAAAACAACAAAACAATATCTTTTGGTTGTAAAAAAAAAAATTCCAATGGCAAGTGTGGAATACCTCCCTTCAAGTCACTGGTGAGGGAGGCTGGCTTTTTGCACTATGACCAGTGCATAGTCGGTGTGTTCCTTTCACCAGTGAAGAGTCGGGAGCATTATCCAATCCATTAGTGGTACCATTGACCTTGACTAAAATCCAGGAAGAAGGCCTCGGTGTTTATGTAAGCTAAGAGTTCTGCCAGCCAACTTTGCTCTTTGCAGGGACCTGAAGCATAAAGTCTCTAACATTTTACATGGTTCTCCTGCCATGTTCAAGGAGACTGTAGCCCTGGAGCACCATGGAAGATGTGACTGAAGTTCTACTCTTCCACTTCCCCTTGATTTTCTTGGCATGTGCAGACTGCTCAAAAAACAAAACAAGCCGGGTGTGGTGGCGCACACCTTTAATCCCAGCACTCGGGAGGCAGAGGCAGGTGGATTTCTGAGTTCGAGGCCAGCCTGGTCTACAAAGTGGACAGGCAGGGCTATACAGAGAAACCCTGTCTCGAAAAAAACAAAAAACAAACAAACAAACAAAAACAAAAACAAAACAAAAAACAAACAAACAAAAAACAAGGCTGAGAAGCTGCCTCATGAAAGAAGGCCTCCCTAACTCCCACCCAGAGAGAAAGATGATCAACAGACAAGAAGAGCTAGAGAGATTTAATACTAGGAACTGGTCCACAAAATGACAAATTGAGAGGGACCAAGACACAGGATGGTGCACTTCCATCCCAGCCTGAAGGCTTGAAGCCCAGAAGTTCAGTAGCATAAGGGCGTGGCTGAGCCCCAAGCTGGAGAACTAAGAATATGATACTCTAAGGCTGGAATGATGGGTGCTCCAACCCACATGGGCAAGCTTACCCTTCCACAGCCTCTGTGTTCTATCTGGGCCTTTGATGGAGTGGATGCTGCTGCCTGTCATTGGTGGAGGAATCGTTCTGATTCAGCCCGCTAATATAAGCACTAACTTCCTCCAGAAGCAGGCATACACCTAGAGGCGGTGCTTTACCAGCTGTGGGTTTGCCTTAGCCCAAGCAATTAAACATATAAAATGAACCTGCACCCTGGGGAAGCTTTTTGTCTTCAAATAAATGAAACTTCCTTGATGTTTGATTACTTCCTGATATAGCCACCTCCAGACTCTATTCTTTCTGTTCTCAGTAACAATGGTGGTTGAGTCCACCAAGTAGTCATGGATATGGGTAACTATTCTGTTTTTCCTCTGTATTTCCAGATTTTATAATCTATATAGCTCAGTTGCTTGCAAAACTCCAGTGAATTCATTCTAGAGATCCAGACATCACAAAGTTGCTGAAGTCACACCCAGCATCACAGCCTATGGACAACCACTGGCATCCAGAACCCATAAGCAAACCGCACATGTTATCTGGTTTTCAGAAAGGGGGCAAACCCCTCCAGCAAGATGATTGCCATCTCACACCATTATCCAGAAGATTGAGATTCCAGGATTAGGCTACCATCTTCTCTTTTGTAAAGATCAAAGGGTAATTAGGATCTCATCCTGGTAGCAATTATAATATAAAGGGACCCACAGTTTGTAGGATAAGATGAGGAGATTATTCTTAAAGCCACCAACAGTGTTCTCTCACTACAGGGGAGGCAGTCATTAGACTAGAGGCATAATTGGAACAGAAAGGCCCTATCTATTAAGGAACTGGGGAACCTCCTCCTTCTGAAGACAGCGTGGGCCACAGCAGCTGGTAGTGGTCTCATCTAGTCTCGCAATCTCTGTTCTAATCTGCGTCAGCACTCCCTGGATTGTGCCAAGCATCATTGTGGTGCTACCAGGAACTGTCCCTGGGTGGAACCAAAGCAGGTCTCTAGAAAACAAAACTATTATCAAGGGTCAGTGGGTACTTTTCATTTTCATACATTAGTAATTTACATACACTCCAATCCGGCTGGATTATACCTATGTTTTGTTTTAACCATCCCTAAGATCTGCCAATAAAGTCTACAAGTTGAAACATACTTTTTATTCTTTTAACCTCACCCTTTCCCGCAGGTTCTGTCATCAATGAGATCTTTGGTTTCCTGGTTGGCATCGGGTGGATATTAGAAGTCTGAGAAACAGTTATGTTTTCAAATTAAGTTTGTATTTTTTTGCCCTCACGGAAGGCAGATTTGCTGATAAATCCTATCCCTCCCCCCAAGTCGGCTCACTCCAAAGCAATCCGATAGCCCCATTGGAGGACCTAGAACTCTTCCTTCCTCTGGTGCTACTCTGGAGAGTCTGAGGGAAGGCCTTAATGGAAGAGTGTCTTAGAAACGATATCGGACTGTCGTTCAGCCCAAATACCAGAGAGGGCCACTCCCTATGATGTCCTCATCTGCAGGTACCCATACAGCGAAAGGCAGAGCTGCCATCTTGCACAGACTTGCCTCCAGCTGAATTAGTGACCTTGGTAGTGATGAAGACCGACAACTCTTAAATTTCGGAGACATCTAGCTGAAACACAGAAAGAGGTTCTCAGTAGGCTGTGAGGTACACACTTCTCTTGTCTGCCATTGTAGACACACAGACACAGGGTGTAAGAACCCACTTTCCAAGGCCACACCATTGTGTTCAGTTGAGAGAGAACATGTGCTGTGTGTAAGGCAGAGACACTGGGAGGGAGCATGATGACCACGGGTCCCTTGGGGATTGGTGGACACTAAGAGTCAATGGAAAATAAGACATTCTTCTCTCACCCGTTTGGAATGGGAGAGGAGCGCCAGGCACACAGACACCTAGAAATTCAACCCAGATGCTCCAGCCATTTGGTGACCTTGGATGAGTATGCCTAATCTTAGCCGACAGGTTCCCTTGGGAATTTGCAAGCATTTAAAAAATTTTTTCCAGGAAGGCTAGTTCCAGGGTCAGATCTGTGAGTCTGCTGATTGGGCTCTTAGAAGCATTCACAACATTAAGTGGAGAGAAAAAAGTTCTAACGTCTCTGAGTTCAATGCAGGCGCTGTAGTCAAGCCTTTAGATGCTGGCCATTAGAAACTCAATCTTGAGAAAAGAACCTCTTTAGTCTCCAGAGTTCTGGTGCCATCTCAGTGCTACAGCGTATTTGTAGGATTGGGGGTGTAAGAGGGGTTACACCCACTTCTTGACAGTGCTGTGTTAACTGATGCTAAAATCATGCTTTCTCCTTCCAGGCTCTTGTAGGACAGGAACGAATCTATACACTCCAGAACCGTAGAGGCTTGCTTGTTACCACCGTCCTCAACCACGCTAGCTGTTACATGGTCACATTCATACCTGCCCAGTCTTTATGCGGATTGCCTCCAAACTCCACAAAGAGTGTGTGAGCCAGCTCAGACACTTTCTTACCAGGATTGACTTGTGGCTAATCTACGAGCCCTCCAGTAGAACATTTTCCATGGATGGAATGAAGTTCACATCTGTGTATGTAATAGCAGCACAGTGGGTCTTGCCCCATGCGGCCCGGCAAGATCCCCGCCGAACACTAACAAGCTGGTTGGCAGACCATATTAAAACCCTCCCACGCAGAAAAGGCCTTTGTGTGTGAAACAGAAAGCAATGTTCAGCTTGAGCTATTTTTAAAAAATGGAATAAAATGAAGTTGGTAAATGCATGATTCTGTTAAGCTGAATGGTTGGGTTGGTAACAGCTTCTCACTTTCCGTGTTTTAATTATGTCACCTGGGACCGGGACGAAGGGTTGGGGCGGGGCAGAGAGATTTTAAAGGCTTGTTTGCTTTCTGTCCCCACCTTTACTGCTGTTGAACTTAAAAAAAAAAATCTCCACAGGCAAAAATTCTTTGCATTGCCAATAAAATAGTTTCCCCTGGTTTTTATCAGCATAGGTCCCACAAGGAACTGACAGCGGTTTATGTCAATGAGCAAGACTTATTGTTTTCAGATTTATTTTTTCATAGCAAAAAACACTATTTCATGTTGAGCTTTAAACATGGAAACAAAGAACAATGAAGATTCTAATTTGTGGTTCCAGCACAATCGCTGGGCTGAGGAAAGGCCACCTTGCACCTAGCTATTGGTGGGGGAGTTTACTAATTCTGGCACTCCTGTGTCTTGTTTCATGTGACATGGACATGCATACACACACACACACACACACACACACACACACACACACACAACAACAGAGCATAGATGCTTTTCCCCTCCCCATTGGGTAGATATGTTTCCATGTGTGTGTTTCTGGTTTCTATGGACTAGCCATAAAAAATAATAGGGTGGGGACTGAAGGTCAGAGAAACAGAATGGAAGAATAAAGGAGAAACCACAAAGGGATGCAGTAGGCTAGCCCACAGGGATAGGAATGAAGGGCAATGGCAC
Source organism: Mus musculus (assembly GCF_000001635.26). NCBI lineage: Eukaryota > Metazoa > Chordata > Mammalia > Rodentia > Muridae > Mus > Mus musculus. Next base: position 53,530,076 of record NC_000072.6, on the reverse strand, counting down.
TGAGCAGGGTTTATTTTAAAAAAAAAAAAAAGCTTTTTTATTGTGGCTTAACTTATCATTTCATTTCCTGTAGAGAAATGCTACGGCAGGAAATGAAGAGCCATGCTCTGATCATATTTGGAAATTTGGGATCTCATTTTGTTTCTCTCCACCACAAAAGAGTGCCTGCCCTTCTTTACCCGTGCAATTGATGTCTGAGGTCAAGTCTCTCAGCAGAATAGATAGGATGCAAGCTGGAAGCCAGGATGGATTGGTTCTGAGCATGGCAATGACAAAGGAGTGCTGGTCAGCCATTAGACCTCTTCAGGCCCATGCTTTGCTTTTCTCAACAATGGCCTTTCCAAGAAGGTCCAGCTGGAACAGAGAATTCTCCCAGCCCACTCTCCTCTTTGCTCCTTACCCTTTCTTTTCCCCTCCCAGGATGCTACTCTTGACTGGCAACAAGATCAGAGTGGAATCTCTAGGGAGGGAGGGACATGCCTCTGGGCATGTCTGTAAGGGATCGTCTACAGTAGCAGAATTGTGGTCTTAAGACCCACCCTAAATGAAGCAGTAGCATTCCAGGTCCTGAGAGAAGAACTGTGCAACAGTGAGGGGGTGAGGTGAGCATGAATAGTCCACACTCTCTGCTCCTGATTGCAGATCCATCACTCCAACCACCAAGTGTCCCCTGCCACAATGGATGTGTCCTAGGACTAATAAACAACATAAACTTGTTCTTCCTTAAGTTGCACTTGTCAGCTATTTTTGGCATGCAGATGAAGTAAGTAATGATATACTTCTCTCTTCTTTCTCTCCAATCTCTTTTCTTCCTTTCCTTTCCCTTCCTCTTTCTCCATTTCTTTCTTCCCCTGTGAATGCTAAACCCACACTCTTCCACTGAGTCACACCCACTGCCTAGGCTCAACATTCCTTGATTTCCCCCTTGAAATCGCAGTCCTGCCTTACACAACCCAATCATGGTTCCTACAGAGGTCACCTAAAGGGGGCTTACTTACAACCCTTCCACTCATTTCCAGATTTCTACCCTACACTGTTTAGCCACCTTGTCCTAGGTTTTGTGAGACCTGTCAGGGACAGATAACCTGATCTTTTCTAGGGTTCTAACTATTGTCGACTGGAGACTGCCCTCTCTCAGGAATAGTCCAGGTCCTCTGCAGGTTGTCAGGAGCGGGACATGTCTTTGAGTGCACATCCCTAACTTCATGTAGAGCTGGCTGGCTAGGAGGAGAGTTCTTAGGGTGACACTTGTCAACCATTTGGAGAAACAAGTGTTCAGAGTGGGACCTCAACACAGCTGTTTCACAGATTTTGAGTTGAGGGAAGCTGTAAAATGAAAAAGGACTCAGTGAGTCTTCGGGGAAACATAAATCCTACCCAGGGCTCTACTGCAACAGCAGATGAACTGAAGGTAAAGACAGCCTTCTCCTGATGAGCCAGGCATGTGTGGCTCTAGGGAGCCACGTAGGGACGGCCATTGTAAAGAAGGGAAGACACGAGTGGCACACACTTGTAGGAGGTACAGAAGTTTGAAAACGATGTTCAGTTACACCTCCTATTTTAAGGCTCATTTTGTAATGAATTGCATTTATGGAACTTAGCATATGAAAGCTGTTTCCATAGCTTTCCCCCCATGGTGACCATAAAAGCAACTGCTGCTCTCCGTCAATTTTTTTCCTTTGTCTGTCTTGTCACAAGTATCCATTTGATGAAAATAATAGAAAAGAACATTTTATCCAAGTGATAAAATGAACAGCCAAGCATCTGCAGTTTTGGTTAGTGGCTGTTGGCACTCTTACTTTGACATTGCTGTTCTCTGAAAGACATTTTGTCAGCTTTTAATCATTATCACCATATTCATGGTCTCCTCTGAGACCATGAATGAAGCTGAACTATGATGTCAGTAAGTGTTATCAATGAACTCAAGCATAAAAACGTGGAACCTGCATATAACGTCATTGCATGAAAGGATGTTAATCACGTCCTTATGGATGTGTGTGTGTGTGTGTGTGTGTGTGTGTGTGTGTGTGTGTGTACCACTGTGTTCTGCAAACGTGGGTTTACAGACCAGGAGCACAACCAGGAGGGTGTGCCTGTAGACTTGGGCAGGACTTAGTGGCAGATAGTTTAACTCCACAGTAGTAGTGCTGGCTTCAGCCTGAAATGCTTTAAGTGCTTAAGAAACCTTGTTTACAATACTTTTGTGTGTTCTCATTAAAACTGGGTAGAAAACTGCTTCTTCCTTCATAGCAGATGAGATGCCTGCCCAGAAATACCTTGTAGTCTGTCCCTAATCACCACAAAATAAGGTTTGGTGATGTCTTTGAGCCCATGTCTGATGTCCATTATTTAAGCTTCATTATTCAAGTTCCAGCAAGAAGCCACGTATTAAGGAACGATGGACATCTTTATTGATAACTGCTCAAGTGCTTTGAAAAACTGAAATTTGCGCCTTTTGTGGAATTTAAATATATTGTTCAATGCTATGTTTGAAATAAAGATTAATACGACTAAAATGTTTAATTTCTACTACAGAGCAAAGGCATGCCTGCTGACCTCCAGTACAGAGCATTTGGTTTAAGAAATTTTGTGTTGTTACATTCTGATTAGTTCTAAGATAAATCCATACTTACACCAGGACACCAGACTTCTTCTAGATAATGCTAAGAGGCAAGCAAGGATACAGTTGGCTATCAAGAAATATTCGAACCCTTATGCTTGATCCTGATATTTAATCAGTGCAGAGGAACAAACGCCAGGAAGTCACATGAAGCACAGCATGAGGCTGTGGCGCTGGGTGTGGGCACTGAACGTGCCTGCTCACTGTACTCCATACAGAACTTACAAAGGAATCATGGCTAAAGTGTACTGCAGACAAGTTTGACCTGCTGGTTTTCCTCTCCTATAGTTAGGAAACAAAGGGAATGGATATTCCTTACTTCTCGGGTACCTGGGGAGAGACCTGCAAAGTAGTTTCTATTCATGTTCTAACCAAATTTTTAGTAATATATTCTAATAAAAACATCAAAAAAGAAAAAGAAAAAAATGAGTGCAGGCTCAGAGTCTAGGTCTGGATTTTCCAAACTAAACTCAATTTTATATACTATAGTATAAATAATGAATTTTATTTTAAATTAACTTAATTTTATTTTTAAAATTTTCCTACTCGTTTCTACTTATTTATGTAAATAATAAACATCACTTGTGATAAGTAGACTGTAATTACAATGAACACTTATTATTAAAGCATTATTCTAGAGTTTTCAGGTTTTGTTTTCTGATTTATAGTGGGAATTGGGGAAAGAATACTTCAAGGGCTGGAGAGATGGCTAAGCAGTTGCTGCTCTTCCAGAGAAGCTGGGTTCAGTTCCCAGCATCCACATGATCGCTCACAATCATCTGATGCTCCAGTTACAGGGGACCCAATGCCCTCTTCTGGCCTCTGTGAACATTGCATATACATGGTGCACAAATACACATGCAGGCAAAACACTAATACATATAAATGTTTTGGGCTTTGTTTTTTATATGAAAACACCAGTAAATTTTCTCATTGGGGATTTTCATATGTAACATTGGCCAATTTCTAATCTGAAGATAGACTACATTATCACCTGATACAGAAGCTACAATGTCAATTGTATTTTCTCATGTTTAACATTAAGCAACTCTCTCTCTCTCTTTCTGTGTGTGTGTGTGTTTCTGTGTGTGTGTGTCTGTGTCTGTGTGTGTGCACTTGTGTATTTTTTACAATAGTAATATGGATTAAGCCAGGAACCATGAACAAGGTTACAGTGGCTATAATATATTATAGGTTGTCAATCCATATCTTTGCTAGTATGTCTCACAAGAACCCTTTTACTGAGTCTATACAAGCCAAAAAATATTTTAAAGATTACTGGAAAAGTCTAAGAAATACCATTAATTAAACATCATAAATCAATAGTTTCTCCCAAAGATGAAATTCTCATAGTGACAGAAGCAAATAATGAAATGCCTTAGAGGTGTGCATTAATTCAGAAAAGATTTGATACAATGTGATAATTGAATGATCATTCAGTGCTGAGCTCTCGTCTGTGTTAAACTTCTCATTTCCAGATATGGCATCTGCTACTCTTCCATGTGGAAGATATGCACTAAGAGTTGGGGAAAAACACCATGGCATTTAAAGTTCAAACTCAAAACACAGAGCACTAAGCACCTTCCATTAGACACCAGCTTTCAACAGTATGACCTTTCCAACAAGAAGGATTCATGAGAACAACCTTGATTCATAGACGAAGGTTTCTAGGCATGTCCGGTCCCTAGCATGATTCCCTTGTGTCTGAAAGCAGCCACACTTTGTCAAGGAGAACTATGGATGCAGCCTGACTTAAAGTTGTAAACATACTTTCATGGCATTTCTTTTAAAACTGCGGATAACTCGGTGGCACAATTCTGGAGTGTGAACCTCTTAGATGACAACAGGGGATGCAGCATCAGAAGGCTGGACATAGCAGGGGCCCCAGGAGCACTCCTACCATTGGTTCCCTCCCTCTTAGTCTTTGTGTGACTTTACAACCTCTTCTGTGGTGTCATTTGAGATTGATCTTTTATGCCTAACCATGTCACTCATCTGCCACCCACCAGCTCACTCTGTCACATTAGTCTCCATTACAATAACCTTCTTGTTGTCTTCAAAGTGAGGGTTGTCACAAGTTATAATTTCATATTGAAGTTGTTTGCTTTTCAGCAACTTTCACCAGGCTGGGGTCAAGCTAAGAGTTGTAGGTATGTTATACAAGCTTTCTATCACTGAACCTAACTGAAGCCTGCAAATGTTGGGGGTTGTTATTAGTCTCCTTCACTAGTGTTTAGTCATCTCAAGAACAAGTTATTGTACTGAGCTGTACACTGGAAGGCAGGCAAACAGCAGTCTTCCACTTTTTGTTTGTTTTGCTTTGCTTTGCTTTCCCCCCAAAGCACTGGAGATTGACCCAAGGCCCTTGCACACACGAGGCAAGAGTTCCGTCCCTGAGAATATTTCTAGACTCCTTTTCACTTTTTATTTCGAGACAGGGTATCACTAAGCTACCTTGGCTAGCCTGGAGCTTACAATGCAGTCCAGATAGAGCCTGCTAAAAATCTTCCTGCTCAGCTTTGAAAACAAAATCTTCTAAAAAAAAAGCTGTCTCCAGAGAAAACACATTAATAAATGAGCACATAAAAAGTATAGGATGGTATTGGACTAAAGGAAGCACATGGGACCCATGTGCATTTGGAGAACATAGCACTAACTGTCCGAGGGAAGCGAGGACCAGAGAGTGATGAGGGCTTGAACAGGACAGGCATGGTAGAGAGGAAGAGGAAAAGAAAACTATAGACCTTCCAAGGTGATAAACAACATACAGAACACAGACGGTCAGGTTATAGGCCATAATTGAAAGTGAAAAGCTAAATATGAGTGTGGCCATTTATCCCGAAACAACAGGATACAACAGGTAGACATAATGTCTGTTATTATGGAATTTATAGTCAAGGAGAAGGGACCATAAACAAATAACTATAGAAACAAGCTATTTTCCTTTAGTAGACATAAGTGCTGCATGGGAAAAAAGGGCTGCTACTGCGTGATGACTCCTCTGTTAAGTCAGGACTGCTGAGGAAGTCACCAGTGGCACAGAGTGTAGAATGCTCCCCAGTCCTTTCCTAGGCAATGGAGGTAACATGGGGAAATCCTCTGAACACAGTCCAGCCAGAAGGGCTGTATGCTCCCTCTGTAGGCTTATATCTCTCCAGCCCCCAGCAGACAGGCTCTGACATGACCTCGGGGAGAATGCCGTAAGCAAACACCATAATCAGGGTGTTTGACCACAACTTGTGTGTTACCGCGCCTCATTTGCTTTTCTCAAGTAAAGAGCCTTGCATGAATATATCAACACTGAAAAATATTGAAATCCGAAAGTAAAAGAAGAGTACGTTAACCGAGGAAACAGTGAAGAAGTAGATGGAACGGACACATCTGAGCTTCCAGCCAGCTCTGCAATCCTGTGATCTTATTGCTCAATGGTGATTTGTTGGTTTTATTTGTCACCTTTGGCATACTCAGTTGACAGGTTGCTGGACAAGTTTTGTTTATCTCTTTAGAAAGCTTGGCTCGCAGCTCTAAGCTGCATGGACGTGGCATGGCTTGGGGACACTTTGGAATTGCCAGGTGGACTGCCAAGTGTTCGGGGAGAGCCTTGTCATTTGGCATAGATGGATCTGGAATGTGACTGTGCATGAATGAATGGATTTCCAACTGCAAACAGTGTGAATGAATGAATGCATTTCCAAAAAGTTCACGACAGAGATCCTATGGAGTAAGAAGCTGAAGTGGGTAGGTTTAAAGACACAAAACCCTTAAGCCAGGAAATACAAACCACAGACTTCTCAAGAGGCACAATGGTGATCTGAAGATAGAACATGGCCGATTAAAGTAGAGAGTCCAGCTTTCCATCTGGGCAGTCACAGTCAGAAGGTGACTTAAGTCAGGGTTTCTGTTTGTGATGAAACCATGAGCAAAAGCAAGCTGGGGAGGGGAGTATCAGGACAGGAACTCAAACAGAGCAGGATCCTAGAGACAGGAGCTGATCCAGAGGTAAAGCATACTGGCTTGCCCCTCATAGCTTGCTCAGTCTGCTTTACCTTTTATAAAACTCAGGACCACCAGGCCAGAGATGGCCCCACCCACAATAGGCTGGGCCCTCCCCCATCAATCAACAATTGAGAAAATGTCCTCCAGCCTTTTCTTATGGTGACATTTTCTCAATCAAGATTCCCTCCTTTCAGATAAGTCTACTTTATGTCAAGCTGACATAAAGCGAACTGGCCCAGGTTGGTGACCCATTTTTTTTGGGATGACCAAAAAGACAGAAATATCAAGACTTGTCTACTGACTTAGGTACATAGCAAGTGCTTCCTAGCATCTGGTGACCAGCTAGTGACCAACAAATGTCAGGTATTTCTCATACTGTCACCCCTCCTGCCTCCTTCAAAACCATGGATCCCTCTTCAACACAGAGAAGAAAGTATGAAATGGGATCAGCGAGTGTAAGGTAGAGTATATAGAAAATATCCAAGACAAAACAAAAATCCAAAAACTTACAGACCTGAGAAATCATCATTATCATTTGACTGAGTGATTGGTTGATTGATTGATTGTACGCAAATAGATTCCTAATTGACATAGAGCTCAGTGGTGAAGTGTCTTTGTCTTCTAGGAAAGGATACAGTAATATTGACAAGAATCATACAAGACGTGAAATTCAGAATTAAAGAAGTGTATTAGGCATCCAGACCAACACTCAGAAAGGAAAGTGGGCCAAAGTAAGAGAGTCAGGTGAGAACACAGTGGAGTAGACAGGCCATTAGGCTAGCAATCCGTGGAGAAATGCAACCAGTTCCTAGAAGTCCCACTGTAAGTTGGGAAAATCAGTTCTGCAACTGAGGCAGAAAGACAAGATACACAAGGCAAGACTCCCCAGGATCTGCAGCAGCTGGGCAGGGGGGAGTTGGGGCCATCTGAAATAGGCAAGAAAACATAGTGAAAATGGATTCTACTGATATAGAACCCAGAATCTTTTTAAAAATAAAAGTATCAAAGTGATATAGAAATATATAATTTCAATATTTTTACTTCATAAAATATTGTATTGTGATCACTGTATTTAAAATAAAAGTATCCAAAAACATGGATGTATTCTGACCTTCCCATTGAAAAATAAACACTTTATTTGGTTCCTGAACTTGCATATATCTGATCAAGTGGTCTAAGAGTAAAAAAGAAAAAACAGGGTTTTTTTTTTTTTTAAAGGAAACTTCTCTAGACTCAAAGGCTGCTGACCACTGTCCAGGAGTGGGGCCAGATGGAAGATCTGTGCTTAAAAGACATTTGTGTGAAAACTTGGTGCAAGGCTAGAATAGGAAACACCAAGATCACACATATAATAACAGGATCAACCTCTGAGAAAAACATGTCTCTGAAATGTTCTCAGTCATCTTTCTCCACTCTTTTTCTGGGCATCTTACTGATCAAAGTGCCAGGAAGACGGGCTCATTGATTTTTCTTTTCACACTTTCTTCAAGAGGCAGAGTCCTCCTCGTTACCCGACTTTCAGCTCTGGCCTTATTTTATAGGCAGAGCAATGGTACATGAAGAGAAGGTGGCAGCAAGATGGTTATCATGAGACCTGAGAACATGTGGCCAAAGTGTGAGGTCAGAGAGGCTCAGAGTCATTTCTCTCTAGGCGATGACTTTGGAGAAGCCCACAAGGCCCTGGTTTGCCTCTGCTCTTATCCTTTGCTTTGGGTCCCCTCCCCAACACTGGCAGTTCGACAGCTGACTGTGCTCAACGTGTTCACACATCAAAAGGACACTGAGGAAGTTCATGACCACTGTTATCCACCTGCCTTGCTCACTCTGCATAGAGTGGCATGGCATTTATTGATAGAAGAGATGTGCTCTCTGATTTCTCCTCGGGTGTTTTCTGAGGTGGGGGGAAACCCCTAATGATTGAGAGCCCTGAACTAGAGAATATTCACAGTGCCAGATTTTTGTCCGTACACATAAGCATACATGTGTGTGACCAAGTCCTTGAGTCAAGCCCCTCATGTTTCATTGTGAAAGAGTTTTGTTTGTTTATTTGGTTTGTTTTGATTGGTTGCCAACATTTCTTTTTGGATAGAGCTATGGCACAAAGAATGTCAATATAGAGGGTAAAGATGCTCTTTCTGGAGTTAGCAAGTCAGAGACTGAATCCTAATACTGGCACTTGTTTGTTATTGGCCTGAGACAAATTATTTGACTTTTCTGTGCCTTGGTCAGTTGATCTACCTGTTTTAATCTATTTTATGTATTTTTTTTAATTAAAAACTTAGGTCAGCATACAATGCATTTTGCTTTACCAGTGTCATTTAATGTGAGTGCTGCATAACACCTTACCTTGGCTTATTAATCAGAAAATCCTTGCTTATGTCATGTACTTCTCAAAAGGATTAAGTGAGTTAGTGTGTCTAAAGTACTTAGAGTAGCTGGACCATGATGAAAGGCATAGAAAAGTTAACGTTCCTTATGTATGGAAACATTCCTCATTTGATCACTGAGCGCTCATTATACAACAGATATCATTCTACCAACTGAAGATGCAGAACAGGCGAGAGAATGCTTTAGACTTTATGGTACCTATTTAGTAATGGAGAAGGTTGACCAGATGATAAACATACACATGAAAACTATACACCATCATTTCATAAATGATGAATACTGTGGAAAAAAAGCATCAACAAATGTTGTCATAGAGAGTGAAATAAATGGCTACTAACTTAATTGGGAAAGGAAGAGTCCGGGGAGCTGGGATGCCAAATGTGGAAATGAGGAAAAGCCTACTTCCTGGCAGAGGAAGAACATAGGTGTTATGTGCCACTGAAACCACCTACCTCTCCTTTCCATATCCCCCACAGCCAGAGCTGTCATTAGGTGAGCAGCTAGGAACCATCGAAAGGCCATGGTTAATGTGGGGGATCATTACCCAGGCTCTTTATCCCACCATGGTTGTTTTTAAGGAGAGTCAGCAAATTATCTAAAGACCAAAATATTTGAAACATAGAAGCTCACAGACAGTCACCTTAGATGAAGACAGGACAACCACCAACAGCGTCCCTCATCTAATACATCCTCCTGGCCCCAACCAGGCAGGTCAGACTCCAGCCACACATGTCCTGTCATCAGTTGACTTCAGGAAGTTTTTTGAAATTGTTGCCCAATCTGTAAGGACATGGGGTAGAGGAAATGGAAAAGGGAAAGAGGGAGGAAGTTCTGTGCTGTGGTAGTTGTCGGAAATCATGGAAAATACTACTGATATGTTTGTTCAGTCCAGACACCCAAAACGTTTGCTGTATGGGAGGGGGATAAAGGCTTTTATCTTGTGGAAATGGAGCACATCACTGCATTGAGATGTATGTCTTGAATTGATGGGAAGAATATGGTCTAAGCTGTGCTTCGCAAATATTCAGTATTGTTTTTCAATGTGCACTAGACAGTCTCATTGGGGTTGGCTCCTTTTGTTTATACAGTGACTTCTACACATACATGATAGGTTGCTACTTGATTTCAAGCCGGGAAGGCATTCCCAGCTTGAAATTCTCCCTGGTCTTCATCTGACAGATGTTTCCTCACCTTTCTCACTCAATCTCCTTGGAGAGGCCATTCCTGGTCACACTTGGCTAGACAGTCTACAAAAGGCAACTACTCAAATCTTTTTTTTTTTTTTAAATCATTAACATTCAGCTAGTAACCTGCCAAGAGCACCTGACACATTGAAGATGCTCAGACTTTAGTGAATGCATGAGAATCCACAAACCAAGTTTTGGAGGTCGACGTTCATCTAAGCAAAGAGATTGAATCTCATGAGGTTGAGTCTCACTCAGAGTGTCAAACAGCAGGTGTCAGTAGGGATTTTAAGTAAGCATTTTTGATGCTTGACTTTTAAAGATTTTTACTAACACTATAAGGAAGGCCTCTCACTCCCTGTTAAGAGAGACCTGGAGTTTCTATATATCCCAAAGGCAGGGAATAGGGGGAGGCACATGAAAGCACACACCACTTCAAAACTAAGGTCTCTGAAACACTGCCACAAGGAAGAAGCCATTATCCAAGATACACTCAGGGTGATCAAGGATAAAAAGTTCCTACATATCTCTATATATCACTCATTGTAACCATCATCATCATTATTTTCATCATTAGTTATTATTATTTTGAGACAGTGATTTGCTATAGAGGCTGGGCTAATCTGAAATTCATAATACTCCTCCCTCGGAAATGTTGGCATTGCAGACACACTGTGCCTGAACCTCATTGGTGATAATTGTGGTAGCTGAAATCATGTGTTTTAGGGGCAGAGCTCTGAGCTCTAACCCCACCCTAAATACTTCCTCATTATGTAATTTACTAATCTGAGTAATTTATTAATGTCTGTGCCTACCCTTCTCATCCTTGCCATGCGTGGATTACAGTGCTAATTCCCTATACTCACTCTTCTTGGAACTCAATATAAATTCTCCATAAATAAATGCTGGGTAAATAGTGAAAGAACCTATTAGCATCCCTTCTGGGAAAAAGAGTCTCTGCTACTGGTATGGTGACAAAGGCAGGGAATGGTTGAAAATATATGCAGGAGTTTTTGTGGGCTCTTAACTACACCACTGATCTTTATATTAAAACATCTTCAATGACAGTGATTATAATTTCCTAGCTACAACCTAGAGTCCCACCCATTGCCAGCTTGACTTTACCAGGTGTCCCTGTATGGCTATGATTTTAAGGAATGACATTTTTTTCTCAACCCTTCTCAGCATCACATCCCCAGGATGATACCTGAAGATGCTCTGTGTCTAGTACAAATGGGAAATGGATGCTTTCTTCCAGCACTTAGTTTAAATAGCCATGAGCTTTAAAAAAAAAGTACAAACTTAAAAATCAAATAAATTACATTGTGCTATACACTTTCTATTGACTTCAAAATTGCAATAGGAATAGATACTTCATCAGCTGTTGTCTGAGGTGAAAACAGTTTGCTAAGTTTATAGATTTTTATGGCACCTGTGTAGCAAAATAATAATAATAATAATAATAATAATAATAATAATAATAAATAATACTATTAGTAATAACTAAACTGGGTTGTTGGGTCAGAAAAGGAGAAATTTCAAGGGAAATAAAAAGACATATCTTTTTGGAGAAGGGATAAGTGGGTTTAGTGTGAGTCAAGTGAATAGGAAAAGCGTTATGGTTTAGATATACCAGAAGACAACAAAAGGCTATAGAAACTATAGAAGTTTTAAAACACCTGAGAGCCCTCACATAAACAGAAGGTGTGGGAGCTGGCACGTGCACAGCATCATAGGAGGTGCTCAGTCCCTGCTCAGGCTCTTTGGGAAGTTGTCCACTGCGTAGCAAGGTTGGCTTGTGAGAGCTCATGGTTTTGTTCCACCTTCAAGGCCCATATTTTGTTGCTGTGCCATAGAATCCAATCCTTCCAAATCTGCCCTTTAGTCTCCCACTGGTCAAGGGTTCTGTGCTGAGAGGAGACTACTCAGTGTTGGTATTCCTATGACAGTGGAAAGCCAGCATGGCGAGGAGCCTCTGCATGCTTATGGTGTCTCTAACAAAGATTAACTGCTGCAATTTACTAACACTTTTTCTTATTGAAAACAAGACAGCTCTCCAGGACATCGGAATTAAAGAAAATCAGTCCTTTGGGAACAAGAACACAATCCTCAAGTAGCAAAGGTTACCCCAGAAGGAGAATCTATTGGCCTCCTGCTGAGGGCTGATGAGTTTACTGAAAGAAACACAATCTCTCAGACCCCTGACTGTTCTGACTATCTTTTGGAGCTGAAAAACTCTTTTCTTGCCAGCCTGCCTGCTCACCCAGAGTTGCTGGCTGCCCCAGCTCCTCTCTGCTCTGTCAATAGAGGCCAGAAAGAAGAATTTAGGGGCTGACAGCAGCTAAACAGCTTGTCTGGCCTGCATGCAGGGTGTGTAACTCCAGAACAACTCTCCAAGGGAAGGGAGGAGGCAGAGAACGGGGAGATAAATTAGTCAACTGATGTTTCTGCAGGACCTGCCTCTGCACATCTACCCTCAGCCTCTCTTTCTTATCATATGCGGGCGCATCAATCCTAGAATTCTAATCTGTGCTGGGTGCTTACTGTACGCTAAGTGTGTCTCTAAGGATTTGACAAGCACTATCTCCTTTACTAGCTACAACAATCTGTAATTTTAATTCATCAATTTTTTTCCCAGACAAACAGAGGTACCATTTGGAATCTGTACACAGTAAATTCTATTTCAACCATCAAACTGATTCCTAAGTCAGAGGGCCGTTGCCATTGTCCTGGGTGAAACGGGAAGAGAGAACATGAGTAGATACACTGGGAGCGTAGCACAATTTTAAAGATTCGTTTGTTATTAATGCAGTTAAGCTGTCAACATCCAGTGTCTATCTAATGCTCTCTCTCCATCCCAGACTATATTCTCCACAAGGCAGGGCTGTTCTTCCTGCTTCTTAGCTCCGAATTCCTGGTTAGTGATAGATACCTAGCCAATGGTTGCTGAATAAAGGAACAGAGCAGAGGACATGTCAACTGATTTTGCCGTAAACTCGGCAGAAAGTGAACTAAAAGTGAGAGCAGGCAGCTCAGCTCCTCTACTTCCTCGGGTGCTGCCGTTGAGTCTATGGCACCTGCGCTCCTCCACAATTCCAGTTGCCTTCTCAACACTAAGGTTCTTCAGTAGGTCCTGGTGCAATGTGTTCTCCAAACTTCTACTTTCCTCCACCCCAGTCCCACGGCCACTGCAGCCACTGCAGAGTCTTGCTCTAGCTGTCTCCTCCATTTCTTCCCTGCTTGAAGTACAAATTTCCTGTGCTACACCCTGGTATCTAGCCCTGACGGGGTCTGTTTGTTGTTCTTCTGCGGGAAAAAAAGAAACATCTTTCGCAAGGTTTTGAAGGCCAGGGAGGGTGACAGATGCTAGTTCTCTGGGAGGATCTGGTGCTCCGTGGCCTTGGCTGCAACGGGCTTTTGGTAAATAAACAGGTAAGGTCAAGAGTCCTGTGCATGTGCTGTATCTGGCTTGTGCACTCTAAGCACAGATGACAGAAGCCCAGGATCTCTGGTTTCCTTTACTGTCTTACAGGCATGAGAGTCACTTCCCTATATCTCTGAAAGATTACAGTTACCTTTTTGACCCACACCACAGGCACATGAAGACCTGTCCATGAGAATGAGAGAGGGACCCTTTATTCTCCTGGGCTTTTCAGATCACTGGGAAGGACAGGGTCACTATGTCCTGTGACAGGGGCCTTGACATCCATTCTGCCATCGTAACTGTGCAAGGCAGGTGCCACTGATTGATCATTTACAGATGAAGGTCTGGGCCGGTCCCCAAACTAGCACAGTGACCCCAGCCCTGCTTTGTTCTAAGCCACATACAAAGTTTGATGTCCAGAATACTGAAGATGTGGCCAGCAGTGTTCCCAAAATGTTCTCTATTCTTTGCTCTCATTTGCCTTGGGCTGTAGATGAACTGAGACTTCTTAGACATAAAAGACTTTGGCACAGGACGGACATGAACTTCACCTTCCTATTAGTCAGTGAATAACCATGGCAATATACCAAAAACGACTTTTCCACATTTTAAGAGACAACTCATGGGAACCAGAATTGGCCATTTCAATGGATTTTACATATTTTTGAGCTAAGTCCTTTCTGGGTTTTGGTATTCAATTTTGAGCCAAAAGATGAATTTAGCCCAGTGTTCTCAGTGATGACCTCATGTACAAAAACGACTGATGCCCAAGCTCCGCCCCAAAAGAATGATTCAGACATTCTGGAGATGGGTTTAAGTTCTCAAAGTGACAGCAGCAGGGGGCCATGGCTGAAATGCTTTTTCTAGCCGATGGTATGACTCTGTCAAATAACAAACTACAAGTTCAAGTTTCTTGAATGCTCAAGGCGATCTTACATCTTTTGGTCTCCAAACATTGGCTCTCAAAAACTCTGAGCTGATAGTATGAAGGCAACGGTGACATACATTTCAGAACAAGGGCCAGCAGCCAGCATATGAAGAAGAAGAAGAAGAAGAAGAAGAAGAAGAAGAAGAAGAAGAAGAAGAAGAAGAAGAAGAAGAAGAAGAAGAAGAAGAAGAAGAAGAAGGAAATATGGAAAAGCCAGATGCAGAAGGCCCGGGTGTGGCAGAGTGGACAAGTGTAGGGAGCAGGAGAATATTAGGAAATTAGAAATTTTAATAACTTTGACCATTGAGACTCCTGAATTGTGTGTAACTTATTGCAAATCCTGAGAGCAATAACAGATGAGGAGAGGCACCCCTGTCCTGGCATCTAGCTGCTCCTCATTTCTCAGGCTTAGGAACAGAAAGGAATTGAAGCCTCAGCCATCTGATAAAGGCCCCCAATAGGCTCCCTCTGAACACCAGGGGGAGCACAGTGTGGCTTGATTGTTTATCGGTCCTTTCTATAGAGCATGGAGAAGAATAAACTCTTGCTTATTGCCCAGGGCTCTTGAATACACTCAGAGGTTCTTCACTATCTCCCTGTTAAAAGTCAGCAGTCTGTGTGGCTTGAAATGGAAATATGCACAAAAGTTCAAAACAACAACAACAACAACAACAAAACAAACAAAAAAGTGGTTCCTCTCTCCCTCTCTTTCTCTTCTCAATTCCCTCTCTCCTTTTTCCCTCCCCCTCCCCCTCCCTCTCCCCCCTCTCGTACATTACTAGGGATCAAATCCAAGGCCCGCCTCCACCCAATCTCCTAGATTTGGATGAAAGAAATTGCACTTAGTACCTGGTGTTCCTGTTTGTATATTGAGGATAGTCATAACAACAACACACCTTGTAGCATCCGGGGAGGGTTGAAGAGTTAACGTGACAAGCCCAGAGAAAAGCTGGATATACAGCAATAGCCAGTGAGTTTAGTCTCCTGAGTGGCTACTCTTCCAGAGCCTATCATAAAAGTGTAATTGAAAGTTGTACTCTTCTATCATACAATCATTTCAAATATTCACTATTACAATGCACCATGGACCTCAAATTGTAGAAATGATGAAGCCATTGTAGTGTATGCCAAGAAGAGACTACAAATCAAAGATGCTGGACTTTACCATAGTGGTCTACCATTAGAATACACAGAAAATGGTGAACCACACACCTCTGTGAGATAAAATGATGTGCCCCCCAGTGTCTGAGCTCCTAGTATACTTGCACTCTGAAGAAGAAAGGCTGCAATTAAAAACAAAGACATCATGCAATTTGCAGGCAAATAAGATGGCCCTAGAAAATATCGTTCTGAGTGAGGTAACCCAGACTCAGAAAGACATTCATGGTATGTAACCACTTATAAATGGATATCAGCCATAAAGTACAGGATAACCATGCTACAATACACAGCCCCAAAGAAGCTAAGTAACAAGGAGGGCCCAAGGGAGGATGCTTGAAAAACACTCAGAAGGGGAAATAAAATAGACATCAGAGGTAAATGGAGAGAGGGAACTGGGCTGGAGAAGGAGTAGGGAGAGGAATGGAGGTGGGGATCAGGTGTGGGGAGGGGTTTGAGAGGGCTGGGAAAGAGAATGGAAATCAGTGGAGGGACATCTCTAGGATAAGACCTGGGATGGGGAAGCTCTCAACAGTCTTGGGGATGAGCCTAGCTGAGACTGCTAGCAGCAGGGGATAGACTGGTGTAGCCACCTCATATAGCTGGATGGGACTTCCAGTGGAGGAAGAGGGGAATCAACCCACCCACAAAACCTTCCACCCCAAATTTATCCTGCCTACAAGATGTGCAGGGATAAAGGTGGACCAGAGATTGAGTGTACAGCCAACCAGTGACTGGCCCAACTTGAGACCTGTCCCATGGGAGAAAGCCAACCACTGACACTATTAACGATACTCTGCTATGCTTGCTGCGGGCAGGAGCCTAACATAGCTGTCTCCTGAGAGGCTTCATCCAGCAGCTGATGGAAACAGATACACAGACTCACAGCCAAACAATAGGCTGAGCTCAGAGAGTCTTGTGCAAAAGTGAGGAGAAAGACTGAGGAAGCTGGAGGTATTGAAAACAGCACAAGAAGACCTACAGAATAAGCTAACCTGAGCCCATGGGGGCTCACAGAAACTGAAACAACAACCAAAGACTGTGCATGGGCTGGACCTAGGCCCTTTACATATATGTAGCAAATGTACAGCATGATCTCCATATGGGTCCTCTAACAAAGGGGGTGGACTGTCTCTGACCCTGTTGCCTGCCATTGGATCCCCTTTCCTTAACTGGACTGCCTTATCTGGCCTCAGTGGGAGAGGATGCACCTGATCCTGTTTTAACTCGATGTCCCAGGGTGGGGTAGTACCCAAGGGGGTTTCCCCTTCTCAGAGGAGAAGCGGAAATGAAGGGAAGGAGAGTGAGGGTGGGACTGGGAGAAGAGGAGGGGAGTTGCGATCAGGATGTAAAGTGAATTAATAAATTAATGGGAAAAAAGGAGGAGAAGGGAGAGGAGGAGGAGATGGAGGAGGAGGAAGAAGAAGAGTACGAGGAGGAAGAAGAGAAGGAGGAGGAAGAGGAGGAGGGAGAGGAGGAAGAGGAGGAGGAGGAGGAGGAAGTCTGGAATCTGTGGTCTTCCTCACAGCCTGTTCCCAGAAGCCTTAGGAAGGTAGGTGAAATGACTCAAGGAGCTTCATGACGACTTACATTCTGCTAGATTTAAATAGCCCCATAGACCAATACTAGTTATTTGCTAAAATAAATGTGCTTTCCTAATTTCGTAATTTTTGACTGATGTAGATTAACCACTAAAATACTACGTCATTTTAATAAAAGCAACAGCCAATGAGGAAGATGCAAGCTGGTCCTCACCACCAGAAGACCGATGGCACAGTCTCCTGGAGGGACGCCCGTGAAGTCAACACTGATGAACCAGGCATTCCTGAAGATGAGGGAGGACTCTGATCACACTTTGTTTTTTTCATCCTAGTACACATAGCTTTTTTTCCCCTGTGGATCTTCAGCGAGGCCAGGCTTGGCTGCATGGAATTCAGCAAAGAGAAATTCTGCATGACCAGTGTGGCCACACACTCACGTCTGGCTGAGGTTTCGGCTGACTGCACTTTGGGATTTTTTAACTCCAGCCACAAACACGGATCTCCTTCATTTTTGACTATATAAGTCAACTGTGAGAGCCTCGGGTAGGGTGACTTTTTTTCTAGTCCCCTTTGAGCTTACTAAGCACTAAGAGTGCAGATAGGAGGCTGGCTTTCTTGCCCCTTGTACTTCTTGTAGTTGGAGCCACAAGCTTCTTGCAAAAATGGGGATGCCGGGGAGGCATTCAACGCATAAGCCAGAGTGTACGTTATTTACATTTTCTACATGTGTGGGATCATGGACCAGTGCATCTAGTAGGGTTGCACAATGGTCAAAGCAAAGCCTCAACCTGGCGTCACTCCATCTTTATACACGTTTGCCAGGTAACTCGGGCTTCCCTCTTAGCCTCATTTCCTCCTCTGTAAAATGGGATAATGATAGCCTGGACCTTTTGATGTAGTCATGGGAATTCAATGAAAAAGTGCTTATAAAAATCCATTGTCCCACACTGTGCTATTTTCTTGAGTCTTCACAGCGATCTGATGAGGTGGATGCTATTGTGCCAACATCAGTTGATTAGAGAGGCAAAGCTGAGACCATGTAATCGTCCCTATGGTCTCACTGACCCATGTGACATTATCTCTGGAAGCTATGGGGTGCTCAGTGCATCTGAATTGACCCTTTTGCTTATAGAATAGTGTCTGGGTTAGGTTTCTACTGCTGTGACAAGACACCATGACCAAAAGCTACCAGGGGAGGGAAGTGGTTTTATTTTAGTTTATAGTTCCGAATCACAGTCCATCACTGAGGGAATGTAAGGAAAGGCAGACACCTGGATGGAGGCAGGAACTGATGCAGAGGCCATGATGGCTTGCTCCTCCTGGCTAATACAACATGCTTCCTTAGACGGCCCAAGACCAACTGCACCACTAACAATGGGCAGAGCCCTCCTACATCAATCACTACTTAAGAAATGTCCTCCAGCATGCCTACAGGCCAGTCTTCTGGAGCTTGGGTCAACTCGATAAACACAAACAAATTAAAAAAAAAAAATCAACCAGTGCAGAGAGAAACACAACTAATAGAGATTAGGGGAACTGACTTAAAGTAAACTTGGGGCTAGCACAGGTATAAATAAAAAATTCCAACACAACAAAAAAGTTCTTTACACTTCACCCAATACTTCCAGTCTTGGCTCTTAATTCTAGCCAGGAAGCACAAAAAGCAGATTAAGAAAAATGCCTGATTTCAACCCTAAAATAACTGGAATGTCAACTGGGGTAAGACTGAAGTGGTGAGTCAAAGGACACACACAGGATCCTCATTTTCCACAAAGCCTGTTAGTTTCTTATGCAAAAATGTTGGTTTTAAAAAGATATTGAACTCAACCATTTCAAGCTATGAAACTCATCATTTATTAATCATTCATTAAATATCTGCTATCAAATCCCAATAGATAGTTGCCCAGCCAAGTAAACACTGGCTTTCCAAGGCTTAAACAGAAAGCTAGTTCACAGATTTTCAGTTTTTCTTGCCTGTGTCTGATTTCCATCCCAAACAGACACTTTCAAAACTTGGAAATGTTAGGTCTCAAACCCGGGACAAATGGCTTACTGAAGTGCCTATTGAACATATCAAAGTGTATTAAGGCTGCCAGGTTCTCCCACTATTCCTCAGTCCCTACCTGTAACAGGGGTATGGCTGGCATGACCTGTCCCTTACCCTAAACTTCTCCAGCCCAGGGGCTGGACTGCCCTTCCCCCAACTGCCCTTCCCTATATTATCCAGCCCTTTTGGTTTTCTGGCACATTTTTAGTCTACCCTTTATCTTCCTGGTCTCTTGGTCAGTGGCTCCTCTTCCTTCTCCCCTCCCCCTCTCCTGACAGGGCTTGGCTCAGGGTCAAGTTCATCCCAAACTCTCCCTTTTATCTACAATAAACCTTCTCCTCCACTATACCTAGCCAGGTCCTTCCTTTTTTTCTTTTTCTTTTCTTTCAGAAAATAAAATTAAAATGAGTTACTAAATGCAGTTCTCCTTGGACTTAAGAATTCCCTGACTAGAATGGAGAATATATTCCTTCGCTTATTCAACTGGCCTAAGCATTCCTTTGCATTTACATTCACATTTTTCTTTGTGCGAGTGTAAACCTAAATGATGTGGATTAAATGCCTGCAGAGGGCAGCATGTCGCATCCAGGATCGCGTCTCATTGTGATGACTGGCCTCGCTGCCACCATTGTCACCGTCATCTCTCATAATTGGCCTTGCTGTCACCATCATCTCTGTCACTCTTATGGTGCTGGTATTCCCAATGTTCTCATCTTGGAGATATACTTTTTTAAACATATGTGTGGTTGTTGGGGTGGGAGTGGGCACAAGTGTGTGTGTGTGTGTGTGTGTGTGTGTGTGAGAGAGAGAGAGAGAGAGAGAGAGAGAGAGAGAGAGAGAGAGAGAGAGAGTGCATGCATGCTAGATTGTCCTTGTGGAGGTCATGGGACAGTTTTAAGGAGCTGGTCCAAGGCTGTTGGCCTTCATGCTTCTGGGTGATTCGTTTGTCTCCATCTCCTCTCTCACCTTGGGAACGCTGGGACCACAGAGGCATGCCAGTACATCTTGGTCTTTACATGGGCTCTGGGACACAAGCTTGGGTTATCAGGCTTGCACAGTGAACCCTCTTACCCGCTGAGCCATCGCCCTTGGTCCCAGTCTTACAAAGTTGTAAGGTAGATTCTAGTAACATAATCTTTAGTCTCGTTATGAATATTGACTCTTCATACATTTCTGATACATTATTTAATTCAAATTCAAAAGTCCTCTTATAAGCCCATAACAACAAAGGTGCTGACATAGAGTTTTGTCGACCTGCTATTAGGTAATTTATGAACTTTAACCTGCAGAGACTTCTCTATAACAGAGCCGGTGGCAAGGGAAACCAATGAAAGCAAAGTAACTTCTCTAGATGTGTTCTCACTGGCATTAGTCTCTGCTCAGAAACAAACACTCCATAGAATCTGTTTCTTTAAGATTCTAAAAATAAGTTGATCTGTAAGTGACTTTGCTGTAATGCATACAGTGAGTCAGACAGAGGAGTAATAGCCATTTATAGAATGTGGACTGCACTTTGGACTGGGGCAACCACTTAACCCTCACAAAGGGAAAAGTGGCCTTTCAGATAGATGGTACAGGGTTTGGTCTGTGAGTCTTATTTCTAAAAGGAATCTTATTATAACTCTGGCTAAAAATATTGGACTATGTCCAGAGTCGATCACATGGTCAAATCCTTTGATAAAAAGAAGTTTGTCATGAGATTATATGTGTGCACATCTATGGTCTCTGTGTGCATATTCTGTACTGTGTGGTAATTTTATTATTGGTTGGTTAGTTCAGCTTTTGTCAACTTGACACAACCTAGAGTTATCAGAGAGGAAGGAACCTCAACAAAGACAATGCCTCCATAAGATATGGCTGTAGGCTACCTGTTAGGCATTTTAAATAGTGATTGACGTGGGAGGACCCAGCCCATGGTGTGTGGTGCCACCCTCAGACTGATGGATTTTATAAGAGAGCAAGATGAGCAAGCCAGTAAGCAGCACTCCTTCATGGCCTCTGTATCAGTTCTGCCTGCTAGTTCATAAACCCTTTCTTCCCCATCTTGCTTTTGGTCATCGTGTTTCATCACAGTAATGATAACCCTAACTAAGAATATATAAATATAAATATATATATATATATATATATATATATATATATATATATATATATATATATATAGTCTGTGAAGTCAATCTCTAGATTTGAGTGTTCTGTGTAACCCTGAAACCACACCTGGATGGCAGAGGGTGCTATCATACCACATGTGCATTTCCATGGCAAGCTTGTGTATTAAGGCATATATACCTTAAAGATATATACCTTAAAGATATATACCTTAAACATATGTACCTTAAACATATGTACCTTAAACATATATACCTTTTTGTAGTGCTGTGCATTGACCCTAGAGCCCCATCTCATTCCCTACATTTTATTTCTGATAAAAAAAAAGTAAATAACTTCTTTTTTAAATAGGTATTAGACAGTGACTTAGGATGGCTTTGTGTGAACACAAAAACATCATTTAACATCACTCGCTCTTAGCTTCTTCTCCTATAAAATGGAAATAAGTGCAGACCCTGCTTCAAGAGGCTGAGGAGAGGATGAAGCAGTGCCGCACACGTGAGGTACCCAGGACTCCTAATAAGACTGTTAGGAATGTCACTACTGTTCTTTTCTCCCTGGCAGTTAGAGCATGGTGCAATTTCCTCTTTGCTCTTTTCTAGGACTTTGGATTTCATTGCATTTCTAGCGTGTGCCTTCATAGCCTTGTAAATACTTGCCTTAGAGGTCAAGTCTGGTGGCTAGATGTTGACAAAGTTTCCTTGCATGGCTGATAGAATGAATATTTTAAAGGGCATAAATGACTGAAGATGGAGAGATGGGGGAAAGGAGGAGGAGGAGGAAGAGACACAAGAAAGCATTTTGTAAAGAAGAATTTGCCCCCTTCTCTCATGTGATCTTCATTTACAAACATGTCAGCTGTTGCCTGCACAAGGATCTCAAACCTGGTACACTCGGAAGCAATGCTCTACCAGAACTATGACTTCATTTCAGTGTTACTTGATGACCATCTCCACTATGGTAATAAGATCTTTTTGGTCTTAGTACAATTCAAACCCACTTGAGATTTCCTAACCATCTATTGGCTAACAAACTGGTTGTAAGTATTAGGAAATTCCACCCTGGGACTTGGGGACCTATTTTATTTGGATTATAGGATCTTCTTGAATTAAATCAATAACTCAGTCAGTTGTGTTTCTTTTCATCTCAGGAGACATCTTGGCCTTAAAACACAAACTCACACATTGGAATGCACATGTGGTATGATGACACCACTCTGCTGCCCAGGTGTGGTTCCAGGGTCACATAGAACACTCAAATCTAGAGGTTGACTTCACAGTCCAGCGTAGACACATTGTGTTACTCAAGGGGGTGAGATCATGTGCTGGCATGAATTTATCAGTCTTTTAAATGAATGAAGTTGAATTCAATCTGCTGACCTTGGACCAGAGGCTAGAGATACAGGCAGCATGAAACAAAACAAGTCAAATTGGACAGGAGAAAACCACAGTGTGTGGGATTGCTTTGTTCAGAAGGTGACACTACTGAATTTAGTCTGTGAAGACCTTGTCACATGAGAATCTACAAATAACTATGACCTAAACACGAGAATGAGAGACAACCCATCTAGGAACAAATGGACACATTCCATTGTGGTTGTATAGTGTTTAAAATCTATTTTTGGTCAAAGGAATACTGTAAATGCTTTCCCTTCTACATAGCTATCATAACCCCAACTTTCTGGCTCTCAGTAGTTTTCAACAACTCTACATGCCAATTATATTTTTTGCAAACGACTTTAGCTGGTAAACATTATTCAACCAGAGACATGGGATTCTCCGTGACCCTCTGAGTCCCCAAGACCAGCCAAGATTCACTTGTCCCTTGTGACTGATTCTTAGCTGGGTATCATTAAAGAGTACCCTGGACTCGCTGCACAATTTGAAAGCCATTCAGTTCTGAGGGCCCATGGGAAATGCTACCCATATTAGGCACATGGAAATGTCTACATCATCCTGAATGATTTTGGGAGTAGAAATTTAACACAACTTTTTGGATTAGAATTCCTTTCCAAATTTGGGCCTGGGCTTTAAGGTGAAAATCTTTTGGGGACTTCTTGTGGGCTTATGAAATGTCAGTGCCAACAAACATTGCCGTGTTCTTCAGTGCCAGCTGGACCACAGACCTTCCCTTTCTTCATTACATTCTCTCCTGAAACAGCACTTGCATGGTGGAAGTCGTACTCCAAAGCTGAGTTGGCTTATCATGAAATTCTGGAATTTGCCGAAGTTGTCCCCTTAAGCAAAGAGAGTTACTGATGCTAATTGGAAAGTTAAAATGGGAGGAGCTTTGGCCAGGTGTGGAAGGAAAATGGATGTAGACATTTACTGAATGTATGCTAAGGCCAGATTGGCATTTATCTCAAAAGCGTCTTCTTCTGAGCTCCTTTATAAGATGAGAGAATCCACTCTGGAGATAAAGGTGGTTCCTCATTATACACCAGCTCCATGTGTTGCAACTGGGGATGCTGAGGTATGGCTTTCAGCAGGCATGGCCTCATGGAGAAGGTGGACTCTATAGCCATTTCCTTAGTGATAGAATTCCCTTGAAGTACTGCTAGACACATCAATGAAGTGGAGTGGGGCCAGGCAGAATTTATTCTTTAAGAAATAAAAGGGATTCCTTATGAGCCAGTTTCCTCATGAGATGCCATGGCAACAACCTCCACATGAAAGACGCAGCATACTCACTTTCCGGCATTCCTAAGCACAGGCTTCCTCTAATCCTACTACTGTACCACTAACTAAATCAGAGATGTGGCCCTGGCTGGCCCACTGGTGATTTAACTCCTTTTTGTTGTACTGGGGCTGAATATAGGGTTGGGCCCTGTTAGACGTGCACCACTAAGCTAGATTCCCAGTCCTGTTAATTTTTAGTTATTTCACTGATTGGTATGTTCAACTATACACTTGGCAGAAATAACCTAAATCTTTGTTTAAAATATATAATAATATAAATAAACTCAACAGTCCAAAATCTTATACCAGGATCTACTTCTACTGAGCAGGATTTAGTTTAGGATCGAAGATCCCTGGGGCTCTAAGTCTAGAGTTCACTGACATCATCCTAAAACTCATATTAGAAACCAACTGTTGGGGAATTCATCTCATAACATATAGGATCCTGTTAGCAACAAATTTAAATAAGTGCCTTTTTGACCATCTTAATAATGTCTTTTCTTTTCTTTCTATCCAATTATTTCTTAATGGTTAATCTGCAATTTAAGTCTTACCAATGCTGCTTTAAACCCAAAGAGGTTTTATCCATCTTAAACACTGATCAGATCTGTGAGGATGACCTGAAGAAGTATGAAAACTGCTTTCCTCTGCTCTTCTCTTCCCTCTTCCCCTCCCCTCCCCTGCCCTCCCCTCCCCTCCTCTCCTCTCCAATTCTGTCCCTGTCTTCCCTTGCTTCCCCTCTTTCTCTCCTTAACCACCTCCCCTTTTCTTTGTCTCCTCTCTCCTCTCCTCTCCTCTCCTCTCCTCTCCTCTCCTCTCCTCTCCTCTCCTCTCCTCTCCTCTCCTCTCCTCTCCTCTCCTCTCCCCTCCCCTCCCCTCCCCTCCCCTCCCCTCCCCTCCCCTCCTCTTCTTTCTCTGTAACCTCATGCTTTTCCACCCTTACACTCTTTCCCAAATAACAATCAGAGGCTCATTATTTATTAAAAATGCCTAGGCCATAGACTAGGCTTGTTCCCCAGTTAGAGATGGGTTTAACCTGTTTATACTATTCTATGCATGTCACGTGGCTAGTTACCTCTCCTCAGCTTCAACCACTGACTTCAATGAGTCTCTGGCCTCTCACTTTTTCCCAGAGTTCTTATCTTCCCACTGGATGCCCCACCTTTTAATTGTGCTTGAGTTTATTGGCCATTAGCTTTTTATTGACAGGTGATGCTTCCACACAGTACACATGAGATTATCCCTCCACTTTCCTCCCTCCAGTTCCCACTCGTTCCTTGTTTCTTTCTTGTGTTTAAAATTGGGATCAGGGGGTCTGAAGCCCCATAGGAGGAAGAGTACCCCCAGAGATCCTTGGAACTAAAACACCATTCAAAGAAACACAAGGTAGAACTTGTGGTTCTAACTGAATGTGTAGCAGAGGATAGCCTAGTCAGTCATCAAGGGGAGGAGAGGCCCTAGGTCCTGTGAAGGTTCTATGCCCCAGTATAGGGAAATGCCAGGACTGGGAATGGGAGTGGGTGGGTTGGGGAGCAGGAGGAGGGGTAGGGTAAAGGGGATTTTCAGAAGGGAAACTAGGAAAGGGGATAACATTTGAAATGTAAATAAAGAAAATATATAATAAAAATATGAAACTGAAAAAAATAAAAAAATAAAATAAAATAAAGTTGTGATCAGACATCCCAGTTTTGGGGAATCAATTTTCAATCTAGAGAAGACTGGCTTCAAATGTGGCATTTCATTACTACTTCTAAACACCTGGGAAGCTGACTGCTACTGTTATTCCCCCCCCCCCTTTTTTTCAGGTAAAATAAAACCATGAGCAGCTAACTCCCTTGACCAGGGGCTCAGCGCAGAGCCCATATTTCGACTGCAGGCACTTGAAGAACCCACACTTCTCGAGATAAAAGTTATCACATGAAGAACATTTGTACACTTAACAAAAATTAGTTTCCTCAAATAATAATCTCTTCAAATCTTTGAAAGAAACCTAAAAAGTTTAACTTATTCTAAATTTAAAAAAAAATCTAAAAGGCTGCAAAAGATATATCCCACACCTCTTAGGTTACCTATATCTCTCCCCAAGCTAACTTGTTATTTTGAAAATGATCATTTCGTCAAGCCCAGTTTGGAATTACAGATACTTGATGCAAAAAAAAAAAAAAAAAAAAAAAAAAAAGCAAACCACAGTCAAGCCTGTCTTGGGTTCCTATTGGCAGTGATAACACATCATGACCAAAAGCAGCCTTAGAAGGAAAGAGTTTATTTCATATTACAGCTTTTGGTCTCTCATCCAGGAAAGTCAGGGCAGGAAGTCAAGACATGAACTGTATTCAAGAACTGAGGCAGAGGACATTGGCTTGCTTCTCATGACTTGCTTGGATGGCTTGCTTACAGTACCCAGGACTATCTGCCACAGTAAGTCAGGCCCGCCTACAATCAGGTAAATGTCCCACTGGTCAATCTGGTGGGAGCATTTTCTCATTAAGGTTTCCTTTTCTCAAATGATTACAGCCTGTGTCAAGTTGACAAGAAACTAGCCAGCACGATATCTTATCTTTATTTTTTTTAAAAGTAGTCCATGCAACAAACTTCAAAATAAAAATTTATAAAAATTTTAACATGAAATCTGTACTATTTTACATGTTTCTGTATGCCAAGCAAGCATTCCACCCACTGAGCTGCATTCCCAGGCTGGAAATGTCATGTTTGTTCTTAGGATGCTTCTGATTCTTTCAGGGTAAATGCAGGGAGTCTAGATGTAGGGTGTTTTGACTGAAGAGGGAAGTATCTTGCTCTGGTATGCAATGTTGGGAGAGGTAGGAATCAGGAAGGAAATCATTTTCTTTTGTGACCTTCAACATTTTTCATTATAGCAGGCAGTGAGGCAGAAGGCATGTGCCTAGAAGAGATATTCACTACAAGGGCATTCCTTGGATTTTCCACACACACTCTCTACTAAGTGATGGATGGGTTTGGATAATACTTCTAGTCTAGACCCAAGCTATGGACCCTTTAGGACAACTTGAAGCTAGAGTGGCTGAGTTCAAATCCCACATCTATTATTTACTACCTGTGAAAGGCACAGTGGGGTTGAAAGAGTTGAAGGAGGAGGAGTTGGAGGAGGAGGAGGAATTGGAGGAGGAGGAGGAGGAGGAGGAGGAGGAGGAAGGAAGAGGAGAGAGACAGAGACACACAAAGACAGGGAGAGAATATGAATTAATTGTGGAGAGAGTAATGATATTATCCACCTCACAGAAGGATTTAGAGCCTTAACCAAGTTAAATTTAAAAAGCTTAGAACAGGCCTTGGCAACATGCCCAATGAGAGTAGCTATTTTTCATTATTTTAATGAACAAGCCCCTCTATTCCTTTATCTATAAAGTTAAAACAATAAACCTTCGAACAAGAATCAAATTAGATCCCATTTTTTAGTTCTACATAAGTCATAAAATCCTCTGCATGTAGCAAATGCCTGCTGAGGTCTTGGGAGGGGGTTGTACCCTTTGGATTATACTTGCCTTCCTGAGAGCAACGAATTTCCTGTTTCTCATTAAGTCAGGACAGTCATTTATATGCAGCTATCTTGCCCAAGCCTACTGATAGCTTGTTACCCAAGAATCAAAGGGGTTGGCAGTGTTGTCTAGCAAGGAGTGGTGCTTACCAAGGTCTTCTAGACCTCCAGGGGAGGCCTGCAGAGACTCTGCTTACTGGATAAGAGTCATGTCCCAGCCACCTGTGACAGTATCTGTGTATAGATCTAGAACTGGAGCCCTACCTGTCTTGCAGGATTACCGGGGCAGAGCCCACAGGTAGCCTGGAGCTCTAGAAATGCGACAACTGTTTGCTCTGTGGGTGGCTGTTGGGGAAGCCTAGGGCAGCACCAATCCTAACTGCAGAGCTGGATCTGATAAAGATGTAGATATGTTGACTCAGGGCAAAAATGAAAATGAAATGGATTTTTTTCCAGTTTGAATATCATCACTGCTGATCAGGTCAGTAATACCACAGTTGGTAGGAATGCAGGAAACTTTAAAAATACCTCCTCTTCCTTGGTTATAATCCAAACTCCTCCTCCCCCTCCTCCTCCTCACCACCACCACCACCACCATCATCATCATCATAACTAATGACATATGAAGTTTCATTCAATGTCTTTAGGAAGACATGGTGCTACTTCAGACAGTTGTTCCCAGCCCTGTCCCTCTCACTTTACACACCCAGCTTTTATTGCCCCTTTACTGGTCTATACATTTTGTTTCACAGTCAACCTCATTGTCAATTTGGTCACTAAACTTCCCTTCCACATCCACCCTGTAATCCCTTCCACCCTATGCTCAGAAACCAGCCCCCTTTTTATCCCAACGCAGGGCTAGTGAACTTGGGCAAACTATCCCTGTCCTCCCAGCTCATAAGCAACTGCTTCTGTCATCCTTCCTGTTGCTGTGTCACCTTGGTCACATGTTGTCCAAAGGAGTCATTTGATAAATATTCATCAAGTGAATACATAAATATTTGTTGGTGATAATTAACTTGAACTGAGGACTTCTCAGCCCCCATGACAGGCTGGAGTCAGAAATGGAGCACTGCCCTCTTCTCCCCTCAGCCATTCCTTCTGAAGGCCTTTACATAATATCAACTGCCAGGAACTGCTCCCAGCTCCCACTATTAAATCATTAAGCGGTAGAGGAAAGACAGCACCTTCTGAGGCTGAGAACAGGCTGAAACTGTGAGGAAGGGAAGCCCTCATTTGCTCTGAGGCTCAGAGGCGAGAACTGTAGGCTTTATTTTTGTGCTGTTTCTGTCACAAGCCAGTGTGACTTAAACGGCAGACTTCTGAACTGTGTTTTCCCTTCCCGTCCTCACCTCAACACCAGGGGCCTGAGCGTATTTTAATTCACATCCCCAAACTGGTATATAAGGCACAGAAATGAACCAGGATATACATTTGTATATGTGTATTTATGTCTGTGCATACCTGTCCATGTGTGTGCCCGTGCATGTGAAGGATAAAGGGTAGCCTCAGCCATCATTTGTCTCGATATGCCAACCACCTTGTTTATTGAAATAGGCCTCTCATTAGGATCTGGGGTTTAGCAATTGGGCTGGCAGGACATCAAGTCCCAGGGATCTGCCTATCTCTGCCTTCATGGCAAAGGACGTGGTACTACACTTGTCTTGCATTGATACTGGGGGTTCTGACTCAGGGCTTCATGGTTGCTTGGCAACTTCCCCAGCCCCAGGGTGTACTTTTCTTCTGTAAAACCTTAACTGTCCTAAAACCAGATTCCAAGACCCAGATGCGCATTTAGTGCTCATTTGGCGCCCGACCAGGGATGGATGGCCTGTTCATTGGCTACAGTTTTTCTTTTAAATTTTATTATCACTTTTATTTTATTCTTGATGTATCTCCTTTTAGAAATGTCATTAAACATTCTCTATGCTGGCTCCATGTAGCCAAAAGACTTTTCATGGGGGCATTTCCAAACTTTGCCCAGGTGTGTGTTATCACACTGGTGGGCTTCAACACACAATTCCAGTATTCTCAGCATCCCTCCCTCCCCCAGGTCCCAATGTGAGGCTTATTCTAAACTCATTACTGTTTCAGTTGGACGATGATGGGTCCTGAGGAAAATGAGGTCATGACGCCACCCTTTCCATTTAGAGAATGTTCGAAGTTAAGAAACTTTGTTCTCAAATGTAAGGAAAACGACTTCTCTTTTTCATTATTAAAAATGAAATCAATAAGAAGAGGGAGAAAAATATTCCTGGAGATAAGGAAGTTTAGGAAAAACAGAGCTCTTGTTATGCAGAGGGCTGAGGGACTTTCTCCCAAGTGTGACAGGAAGCCCACCTGTGTGACTGAAGTCTGAGTAGGCCAGGAGCATGGAGCCTGCTGGTGGTGGTACTGCTATCTCATGGGAAAGAGAATGAACACACGCAGTCCAGGGCTCATATTCTAGTCACTGGAGACAATAGAAGCTATGTCTTTGCATATTTTAACCAACCAACCACAGGACATTCTGAAAACATGCGTCTTTCTGGGTAATTAAAAAACCATTTCCCCACCACGTGATGAAATCCCAAATGGATAGCACAAATGTCTGCTCTGAGTGAGTTTTCAAATACTACTGGACCAGTTCCTAAGGCATGACGCTCCTGAAGCAGACTTTAACCTCCCACTGGCAAAAGGCCAACGTGGACTACAGGTTGGCCTGGAAGATACACTGGCTTACACTTTCCAAAGATTATCTACAACCTACCATCACGCAGCCCCACGACAAATGACTACAGTGTTAGTAAAGGGGTGCTTTACTAACACTGAAGTTTGACAAGCACATTTCCCAA
This sequence comes from Mus musculus, assembly GCF_000001635.26. Lineage (NCBI taxonomy): Eukaryota > Metazoa > Chordata > Mammalia > Rodentia > Muridae > Mus > Mus musculus. The sequence continues at coordinate 53,499,655 of NC_000072.6, read as the reverse complement.
GACACCTAACACACCTGTGTAGACACTGCAAATACCGGCACACGTGGCATGGCATATCAAACACAGTAGTTCCCAAATCAGATTCAGGTTGGTAATGGCCAGTGTTCAGGGAGAAAAACCACAGTAAATCGAATGGTGCTGAAACTCCCCGAAGCTTGTCATTCAAAAAACTGCTACTCAAAGGTGGCAAGCATTCTTCACTCAGAGAACAAAAAGTTGAAATGATATTCCTGTCTAGGTGCAGTGACTTAATGATATGACACTTATGAGTCACCATAAGCCCTTTGTCGAGAGGACAGGATTTAGCCCTGTACAACGGGAAGGCCAATTCAAGCTGTGTTTCACAGTGACCCCATTTGGTTCCCTACCCTACTGCATCTGGAGCAAGTTATAGAACTCGGATGACTAGCCTTTAGTTTCACATCAGGCATGCTACAGTGAACCTGAGAAATTATTAGAGAGTCACACACCTGCAAATAAAACTCATTTTTGAAATGGAAATGTATATAAAAATATATGTAATATATACATATAACACACACACACACACACACACACACACACACACACACACACACTGTGTTATTTGGATTAAATAAGTAAACAGCACAAAAAATTGAAATAGCATGGTGCCCACTATGTATTAGTGCCATGCTGAGGTACAGAAATCTATTTTCTATTTGACTCCAATGGTCAGGTCTACATTTACCCAATAGGACAGTCTCCCATGGATATCTAAGCTGAGCTAGGGTCCACTGTACAACTCCTGCAGAGAAATAGTGTGTGAAAAGAGTGTTTCTTTTCCAATAATGAATGCATTGGGGAATGAAATAAAATGGCCAATGTTTTCAATCTGTCTTTAAGAAGAAGGGTTAAGTACAAAAATCCCTTTAAACAATAATGGGATTTATGCGTGAAACATTACCCTCTTTGAACATGTTTAGAAAGCGGCTCTCCTTTTTCCCCTCCGACTAATAACAATTCAACATTATTTAACATAATCCTACCGACAGGTAATTTCTGACACAAAATTTATTACTGGTTTGCCCTCTGAGAGCAAGCTTCTCTATTAATGTTTCCTTTAAAAGGCTACAGCATACATTAGATTCTCAAACGGTTTCCCCCATGTTTTCCTTGGAAACTTCTACTTTCTGTGGTATTTCACATTGCCCAACTCTGTTTTAACTGTATCCTTACACACACACACACACACACACACACACACACATTTCCACCAATGCCCGGAGAACACAGTCAGTGTTTAGCATTTTTCTCAACTGTTATTGGGCTTAGCCGTAACTGGATAAACAGCAGCCCTAACATGTCATACACTGCAATGATTCCTTTTCCCTGTCTCTAAGCGAGTACATGACTGACTGAGAAGGAAGGCTTGGCTTTAATACAAGTGTGCTGGGAAATAAGAGAGCTGTAGGTTGCCTTTGTCATTGTCCAAATAGGGCTGGCGAGACGTGCAACTGGTGCCCTGATTGGTGGGTGCTCTGGGCCTTTCACCACGCCAGGCACATGAGTCTTCTCAGAACACAGTTGTGATGCTGACTCATCCCGAGAGATAATCTTGTTCCTGGTGAGTCAGACTGAGGCTAGGTGTTTCCCTACCTGCACGTAACCATACAAGGCCATGGCTATCTGAAGACTTACATCATCTGACCCCAAGAGAAACACGCACCATCTCTGCCTTTTCTCGAGCAGCTCTCCTGGCATCTTGAGCTTGTGGGTTAGGGTTGACATGTGGCATCTTTCTTTTGAAAGGGGTGTGGTCTAGATGGATAATTAGGTCACAAAGTGGTATCAAGATAAAAGGAAGTTAAAAAAAAGTGCCCCCATTAGTTAAGATCCAGTCCTGTGAGATAGGACAGATAAGCACACATTCACATATCTGTCACCCAAGATACAGATCCATCCTATCACTGAAAAATCCCACACTCTGCATCCATGTTATAAACAATTCTGACACGGCTTACACTGAAATCCACCTATAAGTTACTCCATGAACCACCGTGTAATGTATTCTGAACACAATGGGGAGGTTTATTCCTGAGGAAAACTTGGGGTTCCCCAATATCGTCAGAAGGCTGAGGGTGTTTCAGGGGAGAGCTTTGCCTTGCTTTGCCCTAATGGGTAACCTGCTTCTGCGGGAAAACACATGAGGGGTGACCCCTTGGGTACATTCTTAACTTCCCACTCTTCCTCCAAGGTTAAGAAAAAGATGTGCCCCTGCTTACCACCAAGGCCCAGGGGAGAGTCCTGTTCCTCAGCCTCAGTGAACTCTACACAAAAAGAAGCTGAGGATGTGCACAGGCCTTCTCTGCATCTCTCCCTCAACATCACACATGCACGCACACACACACACACACACACACACACACACACACACACACACACACACGAAACAAACCAGAAATTGCCAAGATGGCCGAGGCTTCATAGTGGGCTGAATTCCCAAGACCCCGTGGAAGCCCGCGGTACAAACTCTCCATCCTAAACCTTATCTGAGGTCCCCCACACATTAGGGAAGAGTTAAATGCCTGGGTTCCTGGTCTATGAGCAACTCAGCCATCCATTTTTCATTTGAAAGAATTTCTAAAGGCTGTATTCTTATCTTCAGGAGGCCCTGTAAATGCAGTTCTCGTGTTTTCATTGGGTTTATTTAGCCTGGGGAATTCAAGGCCCTCTGTTTAGGCAGTAAATTTCCCCCTTTGTGTGAATGTATGTGGTTAATATACTTAAAAATCCATCAGGCAGGACTAACAAAAATGCAGCCGCCTTTACACAGCAGTTTTTGGCAAGAATATAGTCACTCAGAATGACTGAGTAGAGCTTCTAATTGAATTGTGGTCACTAAGCCCAATACTATCAACGTCTGTAAAAGCCCAAGCCCGATACCCTGTGCACACACACTTTTCCTTCACCACCTTCTCTCACCCCTGGCCCAGCTGACACAGGCACACAGAAGAACCCCAGGTCGATCAGGAGGCAGGGCCAGAGCATAAACATCCTATGATTGGTTGGCTCTGGGCCTGAAAGGGCCATGTAGAAGACCTGGCAGCAGGGGTCATAGTGACTGGAAGGCCATGGACTTGCAGTAAAAGGTCACCACAAGTCCTAAGTTACCTCTGGGAGGCTTCCAAGCCTTGGATGACCGCCATGTTGACATTTGCTTTTGAATCACATAGTCTAGCACTCTAGCCCTGGGAGTCCCCTCGCCTCCTGCTGTGAGAACTCAGTCTGCGGTTCATTTGCTGACCTTGTATGTTTCCTGCTGTGAAGCCTAGGCCTGCCTCCCTATCTTCCTCTTCTCAGCCAGCTGAGGGCTTCTGGCAGCAAGCAACACACACACACACACACACACACACACACACACACACCACACACACACACACACACACACACACACACACACCCCTCTATAGCTGGGCAGCACTGCTCCTAAAGAGAAAGCTGCACCCCCTCAGCATACCTCACAATCAGGGTGGCCTTAGCTCCCCACTATGAGCCTTTGAAGAGAAGCATGGATGGAAGAGAGGAGTAACCAGCCCTCCTCTACAGCTTCCTCTCAACAAAGACAAAACAGAATTAAGCTAAGAATGCTGTAGGGAGGTTGCGCTCACCAGGTTTAGAGATAGCAAAGCGTTTTCTATAGTCATTGTCTGAACCTGAGACATCCCATCCCCCCAGGTTCATATTTTCAGCATTGCTCTCCTCTGTGTGTGTGTGTGCGTGTGCGTGTGTGTGTGTGTGTGTGTGTGTGTTGTTTATGGAGGCTGTGGAACATTCAGGAGATGATGCCTACAGGGCAGAAGTCAGTTGCTGGGGTGAGCCTTTAAGAGTTGTGTATGAGCTCTGACGTTGGCCTCTGTCTGCTTCTTAGTCTGCTGTAATAGGAAGAGCCCCCACCACACTCTCTAGCTGTGATGAACTGTCCCTGCCAGGATGGACAGGAATCTTCTGAATCCATGAGCCAAGTAAGGATTGTTTTCTGTCAGAGACTGTGGTCACACACACAGTTTAAAAGAAAACAATACTTGTATCCATTGAAGGGATTGGATTCACTTAACAAATATTGTCTCACCCAGGCCCTCAGTAAAGGTAGTGACAGAACAGTATAGTAAGTACCCTTTGCTCAACCTACCCTCTCAATATGTGATGTAAGGGGCAGAAAGAGAATTCTGGGATTGATGAACACCATTGAGCTACCCTGATGGAAATGGGCTCAAAGGCTATTGGACCTAGAAGCAGGTGTGGTCAGGCTCAGAAACTCAACAAGACAGACAACTGCATGCTGTCTAGCAAAAATGACTCTAGAGCCAAGATCAGATTGTCACACAGACCTAGGGCCTAGGAGGAACTAAAATAATGGATGCCATGCCTACGGTATGTATATTTTATTCAAATTAATTAAACTCACACCTTACCCTTCATGAACTGCCATGCTACCTCAGATTGTTACTATTTAGCATGTGTGTCTTGGTGCTGCACTGTGGGAAAAAAGGTATCTAAAGTTGCTCCCTTATTATAGCTAGATATAGCATGATCTGTAAGTAGGTCATAGATTAAGGCTGATCATCGATAACTAATTACTACTGATTAATATTTGTGCCAATAATTATATTATTAGCCCATTAAATTTAGGCCAGTTAAGAAGAAATATTGAGATCCTGTTCTTGTCATATCTGAGTCAGACAATACTTATGCTTACAAGGAGCTGAGGTCCCCGTGTTAATGGTCACTGCCCTAGTGTTGCTCACACATCAACATGTCAAACTGTCAAGATGCCCTGGACCTTGAGGCACTTCTGTACCCAGGCTTGAAAAAAAGCAATGTTCTAGAAGGAATAAACAATGAAATGTGATTTCCTACCATTGTTTTAAGGTCATTGATCCTTGACATTATGTCTGTGACCACAGCTTATTTAATGTGCTGTGGGGGGAGGGAAAGGGGGGACCCAGAGTGGCCGAGACCTGGATGACAGAATGCTGACCTCCAGGGCAAACCTCAGAGCAGCTAAACTTGCCTAGACCCAGCCATGGGCTAGTGAGCAGCTTCTGTAATGGATTAGCTCATTTATGCAGCTGTTTCTCCATACACACACATACACACACATACACACACACACACACACACACACACACACACACACATAAATCCTAAATGGTAAATATAAAGTAAGTTCCAGCAAGAATCTTTCTGGCTTTCACCATTGAAGTGTCCTCTTCATGTCTACTTCCACACCACTCTTGCCAAACCATCACAGCTTGAAGGACATCAACGAGAAACCCATGAACATATGTGATAAGGAACAATGCTCTTAGTCACTTTCTAAAAGGTAATAAAAGCCAAAACACAATGAAGAGAGCGTATAAGTGTGTGGGCATGTGACTGTGTGTGAGTGTGTGTGTGGGTGTGAGAGAGAGAGAGGGGGGGAGGGAGAGGGAGAGAGAGAGAGAGAGAGAGATATCTATATGGCACAAGAGGAAGCCATGTACGACCACTCAGAGCCCTGTGTCATGATTAATAAGCAGAGCTCGCAGCCTGCAACACTGCCCAGGAAACACTGTGTTCTGTGCTGCACAGTGTTTGTTTCAAAGGGCAAGGGCTGGAGAAAAACAAAGGAAGCCAGAGGGAGGAAAAGTAGTTTGGTTTAACTATGCTGTTGAAAGCTCCGGAGAATCATGACCGCAATCTGGCCTTTCATTTTGTTGGGATAATGTTTTCCCAAGTCTACAGGTGCCCACCTTCGGGTAGAGGCTCTTCAAGTAAACATTTATAGTTTTCACAAAGAAAAGGGCATCAAAGCCCCTGCCTTTCCACATAGCCTTTAATATTTGGTCCTCTCATGGGCTCCAAGGAGTACTCTGCCTAAAACTTTGAGATTCTTCCCAGCTGACAGAATTCTAGAGCTAATGGAAGCCAACTCCATCTTCTCCTGGGGCAGCCTGGGTTTATCCTACTGACAAGAAGCCCAGCAGAGACCACACTGACAGTGCCCTGCAGGCTCCTGGACTCACCTCTGCACTGACAGTGCCCTGCAGGCTCCTGGGCTCACCTCTGCACTGACAGTGCCCTGCAGGCTCCTGGGCTCACCTCTGCACTGACAGTGCCCTGCAGGCTCCTGGGCTCACCTCTGCACTGACAGTGCCCTGCAGGCTCCTGGACTCACCTCTGCACTGACAGTGTCCTGCAGGCTCCTGGACTCACCTCTGCACTGACAGTGCCCTGCAGGCTCCTGGGCTCACCTCTGCACTGACAGTGCCCTGCAGGCTCCTGGGCTCACCTCTGCACTGACAGTGCCCTGCAGGCTCCAGGCCACAGTTCTGTACATTGCTGGATTAGTTTCATCCACAGGTTTGATTTCTTCTATATTAAAGACCTGCCTTTATAGCTATAGTTTCTCTGCAAGGAGTTCAACAAGGTGGTTTGAAAAAAAATCAGAGCTTCTGAGTTTGTCTTTAAATGCTAGCTACAGAAAGCATGATCTAAGTTCTCAAAGGATCATAAAATGTGTGATGGGAGAAATCTGCACTTATTTAAAGTATCTTTTTGAAATATGATGGCTGGGGCCAGGAGAGATGGAGGGAGGGAGAAACGGTGGGGGAATGAAAGAGAGAAAGAGAGAGAGAGAGAGAGAGAGAGAGAGAGAGAGAGAGAGAGAGAGAGAGAAAGAGGGGGGGAGGGGAAGGGGAGGGGAGGGGGAGAGGGAAAGGGAGAGGGAGGGGGAGGGAGAGGGAGGGGGAGGGGGAGGGGGAGGGGGAGGGGGAGAGGGAGAGGGAGAGGGAGAGGGAGAGGGAGAGGGAGAGGGAGAGGGAGAGGGAGAGGGAGAGGGAGAGGGAGAGGGAGAGGGAGAGGGAGAGGGAGAGGGAGAGGGAGGAGTCTGTGTTGTAACAGATACAATCTGCATCTACAGAGCCTTAGTAGACTCCTCCTCTGGTTAGGAATGGTTCATAGCCAAGAGGTGGAGGGAAAGTGGACAGGGGACCATACTTGAGTGATGTCAGCTGCTCTCACACAAAGGCTAAACAGATACACCACCTGCTTATGATTTGAATCAAGAGGGCATGGTAGAAACCAACACACCAGGCCTAGATGCATACTGTTCCAGGGGACAACACTGAATTGGTAAGTTTTTTAAAGTTAAAAGTATTTCTATCTATAGTCATGAGAGATGCTGAAGACTAGGATCAAAGATCTCTCATTATGGAGAAAACTGTTCCTTGATGAGAGAAGTTGTCTTTTGGTGGCATTCCATGGACACTCAAATCTTATCAAATATAAAAGTGGCGACTGCTACTTACGGGTCATTCTAACCATTTCCTCTAGACTGGGAACAAAATTATAGGGCAAACAAGGAGTTTGGAATGCTTTTCAAATCTTAACTGAATTGAAATTTGAAGTTCAACTCTGTTGACAGGTAACAAAATGTATCCATCTCAAGTGCATAGGCTCAATTTTCCAAAGGGTAGACACCTTTAACCACTAATACAAAACAAATAGTACATATGGTCAGTCAGTCTTGGGTTCCTTTTCTGGCCAGACCCCTCTCTGACTGCTGCAGATATTTATGCTAGTGTAGAACCCTCTGCCTGTCCTACACTTTCATGTGTGTGCACTCACCCCAAATACATGTGTGTACCCACGGTGGTCATATCAGTTTCGGAACTAGACATTTTTTCTTTTTTATTAGATATTTTCTTTATTTACATTTCAAATACTATCCCAAAAGTTCCCTCTACCCTCCCCATGCCCTGCTCCCCTACCCACCTGACATTTTTATTTTGTTCAAGGATTTTTACATTGCTTTTTTTTTTTTTTTTTTTTTTTTTTTACTTGTCTTTCTGAGACGACCTTGTTATATGATTACAGTGGGCTATGTCTCGAGTTCTGGGTAAGCCTGGGCTACAGAGACCAACTGTGGTTTTCTTGCCTCAACCACCCAAGTATAAGGATCAAAAGCATGTGCCGCCATGTCCCACTGAAGCCTGCATGTTGTTTAAAGCATTGTGCCCTCGTTCCTATGTCTCACTGTGAGACTTAGGTGGCATTTCTTAGACAGTTGCTAAAATAGGAGGGAACATGGGACAGGAAGCAGCTGAGAGCCCTGTCATTGCCGTCCTTCTAAGGGGGAATTTTAGTAGTTTGTTTGGGATTCCCCCTAAAAGATGGAGATTCAAGCAGGAAGTCCAGAAACAGAAGGAGTTGATGACTTCACACTCAGAGAACTCCTGGGACTCCTCACAGAATCTGAAGTATACAGTGAGCGAATGCTGTAAACAGCCCATCACAGGCTGTGGCTGAACCTACCAATATTGCCATGATAGAAAGTAAAAATCTCCTGGGCATATAAATTACTAGTTTTTAATCTGCCACAAAATGAAAATGTTCTTCATCTTCTTAGGACCAGGCGTCCTCTCTTTGTAAGCCAGCCTCGTGTTAGAACTCAAATTGAAGCGGGAGTGACACTCAGTGGTTAGAGCATGTTCTGTTCCTGGAGTTTGGTTACCAGTACCCACCTGGGTGGCCTAGCATTGCTTAGCTCTCCAGCTCCCTCTTCTGGCCTCTGAGGACTCCTGCACACATGTGGCACAGATGTACTCACACACGCATACATGCATACATTTTGTAAGTCATAGAAGAACTCAAACTATCCAGCCTTTTGTTTCTTGGTGTCCTTCACGATCTCCCACGCAATTTTACTTTTTAAAATTTATAATGAGAAAAGGGTCAAATTATCCCGTGTCCTGAGAAATTCTTTGGGGTTAGATTGTCTTACCAATAAAAGAAGGACAAAGAAAGCCAATATAACCAAAACAGGAGTCATTATTTGAGAGAAAAGGCTCACTTCTTCTAAGTGAAGGCAGCAACAGGCACTGCTTGATAGGCTGTCTTGCCTCATATTATTTTGTCCTGTAGTAAAGGAGACTACATGTCCATTTAGTCATCATTCAAAGGACCAGTAGCTACCTCCATGGACATTTGTCAAAGTCTATCTCTCACCCATGCAAGCAACAGATGGCAAAGCATAGCTCAAAATCTTACCATAGACACAGGTCCCCTTAACTATCCCTATCCAATATGATAGGAACAGAATTTATCATATGTCTTTGGTACTAAGGGTATGTTCAGAAGTGGTAAGGTCTAATAAGAAGAATACCAAGAAGAAAATCCTAATTAGCTCTGGATTATTTAATTCCTGGGAAGTGACTTTGAATCAACCATAATTCTTCTAGCATTTGTTTCCTTGTATTTTTTAAGTGAAGTTGAATAGGGATTTTTGAAAAAACAGAGTCTTCTACATGAAACAGATGAATAAAGTATGAACGTATTTGAGTGCCATACAGTTGCAAAGGATTAGCATCCTTTCATGTATGCCCCTTACTAAAATACTACAAAGCTAAGCATTCTCCTCCTTAAGTACCACCCTTAAATTTATGAAGCAAGTCTTCTGAAAACACATTTCTGGTCAGCCTATGAATTTTATATCACTGTGAAAATATTCATTACAGAATGATTCTATATGTATAGAAAACTCTTTCCCAGGCTTGCCTGGAACTCTCTAGGTATCCTACCCTGGCCTCAATTCTCAGTGATCCTCCTGTCTCAGACTCCCAAGTGCTGGGATCACAGAATGAGCCAGGAACCCTGACTCCCACAGTTTTCTAGATTAAGAGTGTAACTGGCCATACCACTATAACTTAATGTTTGACTGGATAAAGTGCGAAGGCATAAAACCTACCAAGAACTGACACTTAAAATACAAAAACATTCAGATCCAAAATCCAGAGGAAGGGTCCTAGACGGCTCAGTTAGTATACCTCAGCAGCTACACTTTCCCTCCTAGGAATGGAAACCAAATGAAGGTTCTTATACCAGGATATACCACACATGCAGATTCTCCTCACACCTCATAAACAACCACAGCCAAACCAGACAACATCTGAGATAACTTCTACCTGTTTGAGATGCACAAGGTCTGAACAGCCAGGTGCATGCTGAAAACATCCTCTCCCTAGTTTTGCTGTCTGTCTGAGACAAGACATTTACAAACAGTGATAAGGGATCCGGTCCCACGTGGAACAGGATTCAGAAGAGCAACTGTTCAGTTCTTCAAACGTAATTAAAAGGCCTCAGCCGATGACCAATACAGAGCAGAACAAAAATGCACGGAGGCTATTGGTGAGGTGGAAGGGTGTGTAAGGAGACAAGTCTGCATGGGTTTTAGAGTCCACCAAACCACACGCAAAGGCTCTGCCATGGAATGGCAGCAGTGAGACAGCACATTCATAAATCTGGGAGTGATTTCCTAGAACGTGTTAATTTAGATAACTATTGTCTCAATAGAAACGTGATGCTATCCCATCACCTTAAAGCTCCCCACTGTGCACATTCATCAGCACCCCCAAGACCGAGCAGCGCCCCATACTTACTGTTCTACCATGCTCATCCTCCATCATGTTTAATCTCAATAATGTCATGTAAGTGGGGTCCTATAGCATAGGATCATTTGAAATCGGCCCTTTCTGTGAGCTTTAGTTCCCCCCACCCCAACACATCCAGGTCAATGTGCTCATCAATACTTCATTACTTTGATTGTTGGATAATGTTTCATATGGTTAATTAATCATCTACTAAAGGACACCTGGAAACATATATGCTTCTTTTTAAAAAGTAGTCTGAATTTGTGAATTCTGACACATGTTACATTATTTGTATGAAATAAAATTTCCCTTGACATAGGGAAATGTACCAGGACACAAACAACTTTAAATTGATTGGTTTAGTATTGTACATTAACCGCGTGGTTTTTACATTCTGGTAACAGTGTAAATTTCTGCACGATAAGTCCTAAATGGCTTCTACTTGTGAAAAGATCAAGCAAAATTGTTTTTCTGCCTGGGTATATTTTTTTTCCAATTTTTTATTAGGTATTTTCTTCATTTACATTTCAAATGCTATCCCGAAAGTCCCCCCATAAACTCCCCTCCCCGCTCTCCTACCTACCCACTCCCACTTCTTGGCACTGGTATTCCCCTGTACTGGGGCATATAAAATTTGCAAGACCAAGGGGCATCTCTTCCCAATGATGGCCGACTAGGCCATCTTCTGCTACATATGCAGCTAGAGACACGAGCTCTGGGGGTATTGGTTAGTTCATACTGTTGTTCCACCTATAGGGTTGCAGACCCCTTTAGCTCCTTGGGTACTTTCTCTAGCTCCTCCATTGGGGGCACTGTGTTCCATACAATAGCTGACTGTGAGCATCCACTTCTGTGTTTGCCAGGCCCTGGCATAGCCTCACAAGAGATAGCTATATCAGGGTCCTTTCAGCAAAATTTTGCTGGCAATGCAAAATCTTGCTTGCAATGGTGTCTGCGTTTGGAGGCTGATTATGGGATGGATCCCTGGATATGGCAGTCTCTAGATGGTCCATCCTTTTGTCTCAGCTCCAAACTTTGTCTCTGTAACTCCTTCCATGGGTGTTTTGTTCCCAATTCTAAGAAGGGGAGAAGTGTCCACACTTTGGACTTCTGGGTATATTTCTGTTTACATTTTTTATTTGGTGATTTAGCTGCAGTAATGTTTTGAACACCATCTATAATGTCTATTATTTGCCAGATGGAAAAACTGAATCCACACATTCTTAAGGTTGCTAAATAATTTTCTGTCTTTCTTTTTTGTCTTTTTTTATTTCTAGCATTGAGATTATAATATATCATTCCTCCCTTCTTTTCCTTCCCTCCAAATCCTCCTATATACCCCTCTTCGCTCTCGCTCATGGCTTCTTTTTAAAACATTGTATAAATATATGCATATGTATATACATACATATTCCTGCGTGTAACCTACTCACTCTGTATGCTGTTACTCATATGAGTATTTTCGGGGCTGACTCTTTGGTATTGAATAACCAACTAGAGCAGTCTTCCTAGGGGAAGATTATTTTTCGCTCTCTGAGCATTTCTTAGTTGCCTATAATTCTTTGTAGGTGGCCCCCAAGGCTTTGTAGGTGTCCCCCAATCTGATTTAGCCTGTCTATTGCTAAAACAGACAACGTCCTTGTTCAGCTCATTCTTTTTTTTTTTTTTTTGTAATGAAAAATATAGTTTATTTTTTTCTTTATTCATGTAATTTTCTTTATTTTTTTTTTTTTGTGTTGATTCTTTTTTTTTTTCCATTTTTATTAGGTATTTAACTCATTTACATTTCCAATGCTATACCAAAAGTCCCCCATATCCACCCACCCCCACTCCCCTGCCCACCCACTCCCCCTTTTTGGCCCTGGTATTCCCCTGTACTGGGGCATATAAAGTTTGCAAGTCCAATGGGCCTCTCTTTCCAGTGATGGCCGACTAGGCCATCTTTTGATATATATGCAGCTAGAGTCAAGAGCTCCGGGGTACTGGTTAGCTCATAATGTTGTTCCACCTATAGGGTTGCAGATCCCTTTAGCTCCTTGGCTACTTTCTCTAGCTCCTCCATTGGGAGCCCTATGATCCATCCATTAGCTGACTGTGAGCATCCACTTCTGTGTTTGCTGGGCCCCGGCATAGTCTCACAAGAGACAGCTACATCTGCGTCCTTTCAATAAAATCTTGCTGGTGTATGCAATGGTGTCAGCGTTTGGATGCTGATTATGGGGTGGATCCCTGGCTATGGCAGTCTCTACATGGTCCATCCTTTCATCTCAGCTCCAAACTCCGTCTCTGTAACTCCTTCCATGGGTGTTTTGTTCCCAAATCTAAGGAGGGGCATAGTGTCCACACTTCAGTCTTCATTCTCCTTGAGTTTCATGTGTTTAGCAAATTATATCTTATATCTTGGGTATCCTAGGTTTGGGGCTAATATCCACTTATCAGTGAATACATATTGTGTGAGTTTCTTTGTGAATGTGTTACCTCACTCAGGATGATGCCCTCCAGGTCCATCCATTTGGCTAGGAATTTCATAAATTCATTCTTTTTAATAGCTGAGTAGTACTCCATTGTGTAGATGTACCACATTTTCTGTATCCATTCCTCTGTTGAGGGGCATCTAGGTTCTTTCCAGCTTCTGGCTATTATAAATAAGGCTGCTATGAACATAGTGGAGCATGTGTCCTTCTTACCTGTTGGGGCATCTTCTGGATATATGCCCAGGAGAGGTATTGCTGGATCCTCCGGTAGTACTATGTCCAGTTTTCTGAGGAACCGCCAGACTGATTTCCAGAGTGGTTGTACAAGCCTGCACTCCCACCAACAATGGAGGAGTGTTGCTCTTTCTCCACATCCTCGCCAGCATCTGCTGTCACCTGAATTTTTGATCTTAGCCATTCTGACTGGTGTGAGGTGGAATCTCAGGGTTGTTTTGATTTGCATTTCCCTGATGATTAAGGATGTTGAACATTTTTTCAAGTGCTTCTCTGCCATTCGGTATTCCTCAGGTGAGAATTCTTTGTTCAGTTCTGAGCCCCATTTTTTAATGGGGTTATTTGATTTTCTGAAGTCCACCTTCTTGAGTTCTTTATATATGTTGGATATTAGTCCCCTATCTGATTTAGGATAGGTAAAGATCCTTTCCCAATCTGTTGGTGGTCTTTTTGTCTTATTGACGGTGTCTTTTGCCTTGCAGAAACTTTGGAGTTTCATTAGGTCCCATTTGTCGATTCTCGATCTTACAGCACAAGCCATTGCTGTTCTGTTCAGGAATTTTTCCCCTGTGCCCATATCTTCAAGGCTTTTCCCCACTTTCTCCTCTATAAGTTTCAGTGTCTCTGGTTTTATGTGAAGTTCCTTGATCCACTTAGATTTGACCTTAGTACAAGGAGATAAGTATGGATCGATTCGCATTCTTCTACACGATAACAACCAGTTGTGCCAGCACCAATTGTTGAAAATGCTGTCTTTCTTCCACTGGATGGTTTTAGCTCCCTTGTCGAAGATCAAGTGACCATAGGTGTGTGGGTTCATTTCTGGATCTTCAATTCTATTCCATTGGTCTACTTGTCTGTCTCTATACCAGTACCATGCAGTTTTTATCACAATTGCTCTGTAGTAAAGCTTTAGGTCTGGCATGGTGATTCCGCCAGAAGTTCTTTTATCCTTGAGAAGACTTTTTGCTATCCTAGGTTTTTTGTTATTCCAGACAAATTTGCAAATTGCTCCTTCCAATTCGTTGAAGAATTGAGTTGGAATTTTGATGGGGATTGCATTGAATCTGTAGATTGCTTTTGGCAAGATAGCCATTTTTACAATGTTGATCCTGCCAATCCATGAGCATGGGAGATCTTTCCATCTTCTGAGATCTTCTTTAATTTCTTTCTTCAGAGATTTGAAGTTTTTATCATACAGATCTTTCACCTCCTTAGTTAGAGTCACGCCAAGATATTTTATATTATTTGTGACTATTGAGAAGGGTGTTGTTTCCCTAATTTCTTTCTCAGCCTGTTTATTCTTTGTATAGAGAAAGGCCATTGACTTGTTTGAGTTTATTTTATATCCAGCTACTTCACCGAAGCTGTTTATCAGGTTTAGGAGTTCTCTGGTAGAATTTTTAGGGTCACTTATATATACTATCATATCATCTGCAAAAAGTGATATTTTGACTTCCTCTTTTCCAATTTGTATCCCCTTGATCTCCTTTTGTTGTCGAATTGCTCTGGCTAATACTTCAAGTACTATGTTGAAAAGGTAGGGAGAAAGTGGGCAGCCTTGTCTAGTCCCTGATTTTAGTGGGATTGCTTCCAGCTTCTCTCCATTTACTTTGATGTTGGCTACTGGTTTGCTGTAGATTGCTTTTATCATGTTTAGGTATGGGCCTTGAATTCCTGATCTTTCCAAAACTTTTATCATGAATGGGTGTTGGATCTTGTCAAATGCTTTTTCTGCATCTAACGAGATGATCATGTGGTTTTTGTCTTTGAGTTTGTTTATATAATGGATTACATTGATGGATTTTCGTATATTAAACCATCCCTGCATCCCTGGAATAAAACCTACTTGGTCAGGATGGATGATTGCTTTAATGTGTTCTTGGATTCGGTTAGCGAGAATTTTATTGAGGATTTTTGCATCGATATTCATAAGAGAAATTGGTCTGAAGTTCTCTATCTTTGTTGGATCTTTCTGTGGTTTAGGTATCAGAGTAATAGTGGCTTCATAAAATGAGTTGGGTAGAGTACCTTCTACTTCTATTTTGTGAAATAGTTTGTGCAGAATTGGAATTAGATCTTCTTTGAAGGTCTGATAGAACTCTGCACTAAACCCATCTGGTCCTGGGCTTTTTTTGGTTGGGAGACTATTAATAACTGCTTCTATTTCTTTAGGTGATATGGGACTGTTTAGATGGTCAACTTGATCCTGATTCAACTTTGGTACCTGGTATCTGTCCAGAAATTTGTCCATTTCGTCCAGGTTTTCCAGTTTTGTTGAGTATAGCCTTTTGTAGAAGGATCTGATGGTGTTTTGGATTTCTTCAGGATCTGTTGTTATGTCTCCCTTTTCATTTCTGATTTTGTTAATTAGGATTTTGTCCCTGTGCCCTTTAGTGAGTCTAGCTAAGGGTTTATCTATCTTGTTGATTTTCTCAAAGAACCAACTCCTCGTTTGGTTAATTCTTTGAATAGTTCTTCTTGTTTCCACTTGGTTGATTTCACCCCTGAGTTTGATTATTTCCTGCCGTCTACTCCTCTTGGGTGAATTTGCTTCCTTTTTTTCTAGGGCTTTTAGATGTGTTGTCAAGCTGCTAGTATGTGCTGTCTCCCGTTTCTTCTTGGAGGCACTCAGCGCTATGAGTTTCCCTCTTAGAAATGCTTTCATTGTGTCCCATAGGTTTGGGTACGTTGTGGCTTCATTTTCATTAAACTCTAAAAAGTCTTTAATTTCTTTCTTTATTCCTTCCTTGACCAAGGTATCATTGAGAAGAGTGTTATTCAGTTTCCACGTGAATGTTGGCTTTCCATTATTTATGTTGTTATTGAAGATCAGTCTTAGGCCATGGTGGTCTGATAGGATACATGGGACAATTTCAATATTTTTGTATCTATTGAGGCCTGTTTTGTGACCAATTATATGGTCAATTTTGGAGAAGGTCCCGTGAGGTGCTGAGAAGAAGGTATATCCTTTTGTTTTAGGATAAAATGTTCTGTAGATATCTGTCAGGTCCATTTGTTTCATAACTTCTGTTAGTTTCACTGTGTCCCTGTTTAGTTTCTGTTTCCACGATCTGTCCTTTGAAGAAAGTGGTGTGTTGAAGTCTCCCACTATTATTGTGTGAGGTGCAATGTATGCTTTGAGCTTTACTAAAGTGTCTCTAATGAATGTGGCTGCCCTTGCATTTGGTGCGTAGATATTCAGAATTGAGAGTTCCTCTTGGAGGATTTTACCTTTGATGAGTATGAAGTGTCCCTCCTTGTCTTTTTTGATAACTTTGGGTTGGAAGTCGATTTTATCCGATATTAAAATGGCTACTCCAGCTTGTTTCTTCAGTCCATTTGCTTGGAAAATTGTTTTCCAGCCTTTCACTCTGAGGTAGTGTCTGTCTTTTTCCCTGAGATGGGTTTCCTGTAAGCAGCAGAATGTTGGGTCCTGTTTGTGTAGCCAGTCTGTTAGTCTATGTCTTTTTATTGGGGAATTGAGTCCATTGATATTAAGAGATATTAAGGAAAAGTAATTGTTGCTCCCTTTTATTTTTGTTGTTAGAGTTGGCATTCTGTTCTTGTGGCTGTCTTCTTTTTGGTTTGTTGAATGATTACTTTCTTGGTTGTTCTAGGGCGTGATTTCCGTCCTTGTATTGCTTCTTTTCTGTTATTATCCTTTGAAGGGCTGGATTCGTGGAAAGATATTGTGTGAACTTGGTTTTGTCGTGGAATACTTTGGTTTCTCCATCTATGGTAATTGAGAGTTTGGCCGGGTATAGTAGCCTGGGCTGGCATTTGTGTTCTCTTAGTGTCTGTATAACATCTGTCCAGGCTCTTCTGGCTTTCATAGTCTCTGGTGAAAAGTCTGGTGTAATTCTGATAGGCCTTCCTTTATATGTTACTTGACCTTTCTCCCTTACTGCTTTTAATATTCTATCTTTATTTAGTGCATTTGTTGTTCTGATTATTATGTGTCGGGAGGAATTTCTTTTCTGGTCCAGTCTATTTGGAGTTCTGTATGCTTCTTGTATGATCATGGGCATCTCTTTTTTTATGTTTGGGAAGTTTTCTTCTATTATTTTGTTGAAGATATTAGCTGGCCCTTTAAGTTGAAAATCTTCATTCTCATCAATTCCTATTATCCGTAGGTTTGGTCTTCTCATTGTGTCCTGGATTACCTGGATGTTTTGAGTTAGGATCCTTTTGCATTTTGTATTTTCTTTGACTGTTGTGTCGATGTTCTCTATGGAATCTTCTGCACCTGAGATTCTCTCTTCCATTTCTTGTATTCTGTTGCTGATGTTCGCATCTATGGTTCCAGATCTCTTTCCTAGGGTTTCTATCTCCAGCGTTGCCTCGCTTTGGGTTTTCTTTATTGTGTCTACTTCCCCTTTTAGTTCTAGTATGGTTTTGTTCATTTCCATCACCTGTTTGGCTGTGTTTTCCTGCTTTTCTTTAAGAGCCTGTAACTCTTTAGCAGTGCTCTCCTGTAAATCTTTAAGTGACTTATGAAAGTCCTTCTTGATGTCCTCTATCATCATCATGAGAAATGTTTTTAAATCTGGGTCTAGATTTTCGGTTGTGTTGGGGTGCCCAGGACTAGGTGGGGTGGGAGTGCTGCGTTCTGATGATGGTGAGTGGTCTTGATTTCTGTTAGTAGGATTCTTACGTTTGCCTTTCGCCATCTGGTAATCTCTGAAGCTAGCTGTTTTAGTTGTCACTGTTAAGAGCTTGTTCTTCAGGTGACTCTGTTAGCCTCTATGAGCAGACCTGGAGGGTAGCACTCTCCTTAGTTTCAGTGGGCAGAGTATTCTCTGCAGGCAAACTCTCTTCTTGCAAGGCAGGTACCCAGATATCTGGTGTTCGAACCAGACTCCTGGCAGAAGTTGTGTTCCACTCACTAGAGGTCTTAGGATCACGTGTGGAATCCTGTGTGGGCCCTTGCGGGTGTCAGGCGACTCAGCTGGCAAGGTAGCCGGGGCTCGAGTGGAGTGGAAGGGGTTTGTGCCCCAGATCAAGCCCGGGTAGCCTGCTTCCCTATGTACCGCAGTCTCAAGTTCCACGAGATTGGATTGGGGTAGGCGCTGTGTTCCACTCACCAGAGGTCTTAGGGTCCCGTGGGGAGTCCCGTGTGGGCCCTTGCGGGTGTTGGGCAAGACTGCTGTCAAGGTAGCCCGGGGCTCGAGTCTCGAGTTGAGCGGAAGGGACTTGTGCCCCAGATCAGGCCCGGGTAGCCTGCTTCCCTATGTACCGCAGTCTCGAGTTCCGCGCGATTGGATTGGGGCAGGCACTGTGATCCACTCACCAGAGGTCTTAGGGTCCCGTGGGGAGTCCTGTGTGGACCCTTGCGGGTGTTGGGCAAGACTCTGCTGGCAAGGTAGCCCGGGGCTCGAGTCTCGAGTCGAGCGGAAGGGACTTGTGCCCCAGATCAGGCCCGGGTAGCCTGCTTCCCTATGTACCGCAGTCTCAAGTTCCGCGTGATTGGATTGGGGCAGGCACTGTGATCCACTCACCAGAGGTCTTAGGGTCCCGTGGGGAGTCCTGTGTGGACCCTTGCGGGTGTTGGGCAAGACTCTGCTGGCAAGGTAGCCCGGGGCTCGAGTCTCGAGTCGAGCGGAAGGCGTTCAGCTCATTCTTAACCGTCATGTTGGTAAGACATTATGGGTGTAACATCTGACATTACGAGGAGAAACAATCTCACTCTCCCTGATCCTCTGGCTCTTACAAGCTTTCTGCATCTTCTTCTAAGATGATCCCCAAGCCTTAGGCACAAGAGTTGTTTTGTAGCTGGACCGAGATCCACAACTCTGCATTTTGATTGGTTATGCCTTTTTAAATAATGGTCTCTGTCTGGCACAAAGAGAAAATTCTTTGAAGAGTTGTGAGAACTACCATTTATTTGTGAGTATAAAGAAAAATGTGTTTTGATTTAATGAGACAGTGCCTCATGTTTTCCAGTCAAGCCTGGAATTCTCCATGTAAGTAGCCAAGGCTATACTTAAATTTCAGAGCCTCCTGCCTCCTCTTCCCAAGTGCTTGGATTAGCAATGTGTACCACCAAACCCAGTTTTGCCAAATAGCTTTGATCTACTTTGCTCAATTCTTCAAGATCTCTACTGCCAGCAGAAGTTTCGTGTATAAATTTCCATCTTCCCCTTTCCGTCACCTCATGCTCTTGACATAGCATAGACAATAGCACATATTTCAGGAGAACTTGCCAGGGACCAAGTGCTTATCATTTACTTCAGCCTACATTACTAATACCTTTGCAAGCAGTCTCCGTCACTGTTGCCACAGCAGAGGTGAGGAATCCGAGACCTAGGAAGGGTGTGACGCCTTTCCTCTGGCCATATAACTTCCAAGTGCTGTGTTCAGGATTCACATGTGTGGGACTCACACTGGAGACTGGGCCCTTGACTCTTTGCTGCCACTGCTACCTTGTACCTCCCTGCTGTATGCCCAGCTGCCAACGTGCCTTCTTGTTTACCATCCTCTCACTGCTTCCTCCTCTCATATTGCTCCTGAGTTCATGACTTTCTGCTCTCCTTATGTGTCTCTAGATCATTGCCCTTTCTCAGTTAGGCACATGTAAATATGGAAACACTACATGGAGCCTTGGCCTCATTTCCCTCCACCACTGTCATCTAGGAAAAGGAGACATGAAGGAAGGAAGCTCTCTCCCCAGGAGAGACTGACATGGCAACTATCTAGAAACTTCTCAGATGGCTGTCTTTAGGACTTCATCCGTTTTCTCTCTTTGGTTCATTTTTCCCTTATCAATGGACAGAGAGAAATGAAAGAAGAAAGAAAGAGAGAGAAAGAAAGAAAGAAAGAAAGAAAGAAAGAAAGAAAGAAAGAAAGAAAGAAAGAAAGAGGGAGGGAGGGAGGGAGGGAGGAAGGAAGGAAGGAAGGAAGGAAGGAAGGGAAGAGGAGAGAGAGAGAGAGAGAGAGAGAGAGAGAGAGAGAGAGAGAGAGAGAGAGAGAGAGAAAACATGAAACTTATTGACATCATTTCCTGAGCCCAGAGGCAGAAAACCATCCACTGATATCTTGCTGTTACTTAGGTGTGTCTCACAGCTCCTTTAAGAATAACACACACGTAAAGGACCCTAGTATATCTATATATGCACTTAGAGCATCCTTGGTAGCTCCCATCCTCATGGCTTTGGCTTTGATACCACTTGGATGGCACTGTTGATATGGTCTCATTTTATCTTTCATTTGACATGGAGGGAATAAAACTTTTCTAGCACACAAGATTTTGGTTTAAAACAAAAAAGAAGCTTTGAAAGCCTTCCTGATGCAAGCTTCCTGATACCTTTTTTTCCAGCCACTTGGGATGCTGAAGCAGGAGAATTGTATGTTCAAGACCTGTCTGAACGAGAATGAGTTCAAAGACTTAGTTGAGACTGCATCTCAAAGAATAAAGTCAATTGTGGGCTTAAGATAGGGCTCAGTGGTAGATTACTTCCCTAGCATCACGAAGCCCTAGGTTGGATTCCCAGTGCCCCCATCCCCCATCCCAGCAGCCTACAAAACTTTGATCTCATCCATAAATTGTGCATTAGCCAGCTGTTCCTCCTCTTCCCTCCTGTCCCTCACATCCCTGAGTTCTCAGATAATTAAATTAAATGTGCCAGGGCTTTGCCTGCTACATTGTTTTCTCATAAAAGAGATCCAGGAAAGCCGTGCTGAACAGCTCTGCACACACAGAATTGCTCAACGGCCCCTATGCATCATGTATCCATCTGCTGACATTCCCACTGCAAACTTCTAAGACAAGGTGGAGTGAGTGTTAAGGAAAAAGCCTAAAGGGACAATGAAGAAAGGATGACCTCAAGATACAGGGATGTGAAGGTTTAGAACCAGAGGAGGGAAGGAAGGAAGGAGAGAGGTAACTCTCTTCACCCATTTCTACTCTATAATACAAAACCTAATGTATCTACCCTCTCAAGCGTGGCCACAGATCTCTCTGTCTCTGTCTCTGTCTCTGTCTCTGTCTCTGTCTCTGTCTCTCTCTCTCTCTCTCTCTCTCTGTGTGTGTGTGTGTGTGTGTGTGTTGCATGGATGTGTTACACGTTTACACGTGTGGGTGGGGGCATGACTCATACATGTGTGGGGAAGCCTATGAATGACATTATGTGTCCTGCTCTACCTATCACTCTTCTATTTTTTTCCATTGACACAGAATCTCAGTGAATTTGGAGCTGGGCTGGTGACCAGAAAGCCCAGGATCCTTCTATCACTGTCTCCCAAAGTTCCAGGTTTCCAGGCATGCGCTTCTCTATCTGGCTTCCTTGCGTGGGTGTTGAGGATTTGAACTTAGGCTCTCATGCTTGAACAGTGAGCATTTTTACCCGCAGGGCCATTTCTTTTAGTCATTTGCTTGCCGATCACCTCTGAACTTTACAAGAAGTGGAAATGAAGTCATAGGTGACACTTCTGATAGAAGCAGGTCACATGAGCAAAAGAAGACAGTGCTGCATTAAGGATTACTATGTAGCTAGGCTGGATGTCTCACAGAGCGGTAATCACAACTACTTAGAATGCTCAAGACTAGTTTGGGCCAAAGAGGGAGTTGAAAACCAGGCTGGACAACTTGATAAGATTGTGTTTCTCAATAAAAATATACAGTGGATGCTATGTGTTGCTCAGTGGATGAATGCTTGGTTGTTGTACTCGAAGCCCTGGGTTCAACCTCTAGCACAACAAAATACCAAACCAAAATAACATTGTGCAATCTGTCCAAGCACTTCGATGTTCTGGATTGCAAGGTTGCTTCACACTTTAATTCTCAGAGGAAGCGCCTGCTAAAATGAAGCAAGTGAGCAGCCAGGATTGGTCAGAAACCTTAAGAATCAGAGTTGTTCATTTATCGGCTACAAAGAGGTCCCTGATGATGGACAGGACTTCAGAGGTACACCATTCTAAGTCACACCAAGGCTGTCATCCCTGGCAGCTGTGCTTCAAAGGGAGGCTTCTGACTCAGCGAGATGGGCTGTGAAGGGCCTTCCCAATGTGCCTTTCCCCACTCTGATCCTGTAGACGTCATGTCATTACAGATGATGTTGGCAAATATCATCTTCTAAAATTATCTAACATTTCCAGACTCTGTTTCAGAAAGAATTCTAATCAGTGGAGTAAAATACAAGTGAGGCACATATTGTTTTCTAGCTGTACTTTTATAATTAGCATTATGTGACAAAGGAAATAACCCAGCAAAATCAGAGCTAATTCTCTCTCCTTATTATATCTGCCTATGTCTAGCTATATCAAATAGATATCATATATCATCTATCACATAGTATCACATAGTATATAGCAAATAGCATATATATATACTATTTGTATATATATATATGTACACATATACATATACATATATATATATATATATATATAGTGGTGGTATATCTATATCTTCTGTATCTATAACTACATGCACATCATCTATGTGACTATTCAGTATATCTGGCTTTCATCAATAGTTCCTGGCTCAGAACTCTGATGTGCCTTGTGCCATAGTGGGTTCTAAGGCCCCAGACCCTGGAAAGAAGAAAGCTGCACAAGAGAAGCCATCAAGCTCCGGAGCACAGGGTTTGCTGAGTCTCCCCATGCAGCCTATTAGCATCATGCTTATTCAATGGCGTGTTCACGGAAACCCAGAAGGACAGTGTTGGGGCAGGTGTGGGACAGCTCTCTCATACCTCTCTTGCTCAGCTGTATTTTTGTAATAATTTTCATGAAATGTTGCAAGTGTTTTCTTGAGTTCTGTGAGCTGTTTGAGTAAATTCACCAAGCTGAAGGCCTGAGCTGTGGGATTGACATTTTGTGGGTGGGAAACCACCCGGGGGTAGTGACGGGCAGCAGAGGAGGAGGCAGTCTTAAAATCTGTCTGTGGGATCTGATGCCATGGGAGGATGTGTTTGAAGACTGTGAGTTACTCTGGAGGAGAGGACTCCCAGCAGGCATCTGTGCAGAAGGACTGTCTGCTGCTCTCTGCTTGCTGGGTGTGTTGGGGAAGAGTATTCCCATCTATCAGGTGTCAGACATGATCTGTGTTGTGAGCACACAATAGAAGAAACTAAGCTGAGCTGTGTTTTTCTTTCTATAGCTTCAGTAGCCATTGTCTGTCTATCTGTCTCTTCCTCTCTGTCATCCACCTTGTATATACCTCAAATGAGCTTAAGTAAAACTCTAAGGGAGAAACTTAAGCTAAAGGAATTTAGCCCAAAGCTGGACCTTTGATCATACCCTTCAGATCATACTGCCATGCAGTTTAAAGAAGAGATACTGTCTCTGATCTCACGAATTTACTACACAGAAACAAGCATCATTGTCTCACAGAAAAACCCTCATGAAACTCTGTCAATCAGCAAAACCATGAGCTGAACCTCACTCTCTGAATGTGTAGTCTTAACAGCTGTCTTGTTTTGCCTCTTCAATGTCACAAACATACATACGTACATACATACATACATACATACATACATACATACATACATACTCGAAATAAAATAAATACAACAAAATATGATTTGTTCCTTTACTGAAAATGATTAAAAAAAATAACCCTCTTCAATATAGAGTATAAGACTATGACCCACTTTTAGACTAAGATCCCCTGTTAACCCTTAAGGAACAACTCCTAGTCTCATCTTACAGGCCTCTTCTCTTAAGAGTCCTGGGTCCTGCCATGGAATGTATACCAAGCAAGGTCTACTCAACAGAGAGATACATGGATAGAGGAGGGTAACAGAGTAGTTTGGCCCACAGGATGTTCAGCCACTCGTTCTGGTTGAAGGTGAGTGTTATTATGCTCGGTTAATGGGCTCAGCAATGATAATTGCACAGGGCACCAAGGATGACCAAATGCACCGCAAGCCATTGCAATTCCCGAGAAAAGTCTAACGAAGTCAAGTGTCAAAGGAAGCTGTAGGTAACAGTTTGGAAAACGATCATTGCCCAACACAAGGCCTGCTAGCCTTCAACATGACTGAGCCTCTCCACACATCTCACACCTGAGAAAGCTTGTTAAGGTTTTGTGGCCATCAGTGAATCAGTCTTAGTTCTGGTTTCTTAGCTGCCATGATTGGAAATCAGTCTACCACAGGAGTAGCATTTTCCTGTCTTCATAGAACCCAAACACAGGAAACATACGTGGCTGTGTCCAAGTCTGATCTGAGGAGGTGACTTCAGGAGTCCTTTTGTCCCTTTATCCCCAGTCAGAATCAATGTGGTATCAACTGTCAAATCCTTACAACCACAGAGAAAAGTTAAATTAATCAATCAAGCCTGGAAGGTCTATCACAAAGACTCTTCCTGAATTACAGCCTTGCTGAAGGCCAACACAACTGTACACCAGGAATACTCCGGCGAGGACATCTGCCCAACAACAGCCTGTCTGACCCTGGACTGACGCCACCCTCCACACGGACTCCTATAGCCATAAATGAAAGCTTCAGAAGAAACCACAAAACCCTACACTGTTTGCCCTTTGACACTTTCCTTGTCTCAGTCTCCGTGAGGATATCTTTAGGTTACCATGGCACACACATTCCCATTGAAATGCTTCGAGAAGGTCCGTTATTTATATTGATACCCTGGATACCCTTCTAGCTCCCACTGAGTTTGGGAGTCCTCCTCCCACAGCACAGGACAGGATCACCCCTGCTGTGGCTCACTGGGGGGGGGGGGCAATACCAGGAGATGACAGAGGCTCTGGTGTTTAAAGAGAGACTGGTGCGCTTCTAAGACAGGACTGAGCGCACCAGTTACTCATCCTCCTCAGTGTGGTCCGATATCAAACGGAAAAAAAAAGTCTCCAAATTGTCATGGGACTCCTCCTGCGATTGTGTGCACGAAATAAGATTTGTTTGGAAGCCGGATCCTCCAGATCCATCAAATTGCTCTGGGCATTTGCCCTGCTCTAAAATCAAATCCCTCCAAACATCTCCCAAGGGCACTGTTACCATTTTTTTTTTTATTTGTAGAGATCACAGTGGAAAATGTCCTTTGGAGTCACCAGGGGTCAGCAGAAAATGACTGTGGAAGAAGACCCAGATGATGGACTGTCCATTTCTTGGACAAAGACAGTGTCTGCTCCAAAGACAGTGTCTGCTCCTGGTGCTCAAGTGTCTCTGCCCTCTCAGAAAACAGTAACAGGGTCATGGAAGACCACAAGCAACTCAGAGTTATTGGGCCTTTCAGTTCCAAGATCGTCTTGTCAACATGGATTTTGTAGCTGGGAAGGAAAATTAAAAACACGGCTGAATCTGCCAAGGAGAGAGCAGAGCCAGTAATTTCTGAGTTTGCTTCCCCAAGGCTCAACTGGTCGTTAACTATCTCCTCTTGCAGTTAGACTAAAGCATCACACATGTTAGCTTTCACTCCAAATCAGAGGCTTGTTCCCCATGCAGATTCTTCAGTGTGTTAGGATCAGTGCCCTACTGTCCTGTCTTAGCCCTAAACCATTAAACAACCTGCAATCATTTTTACCATCCAAAATTGCTATCACCTGCTAATAACAGTGCTACCAATGCTAATAATGAATGTGTTCTTATCCTTGTAATGGCCACCACACTAAATTTTTACATATATAATATCTCAACTATTTCTGAGGATCGCTATGGGAATTGTTTATCCTCACACTAGGGATGATGTAACCCAGGTATGGTGAAGGTAAGCATGCCCAAGGCCACATGGGAATTACTTGGTAGGACCAGGGCTTGGACCCAGGTCTCTCGGGTCGCAAGGTCATGCTCTTACCAATTCAGGAGACTTCATTTGTGGAAAACAAGCAAACAAAACAACAACAACAACAAAAAAACCCAACAAACTTTGTTTCATTTGGACAGGAAATAAGGAAGTATGTTCTTCTTTCAATAATTTAATGTTCAGAGTAAAGCATCACAGTGTTTCTCAGCATCTGTGACTCACTTTTCTAGATCGCAGAGTGCTGTTATGGAAAGAAGCTGTGGTTTAGGTCATGCAGCATCATTAGATCATTCTAATGTATGCAAGAAATCTAGTCACTTGCCCTTTGGAGGAGTAGAGCGCGTGAGCATCTGTCTGGGTTAGGACCTCTCTGACTTTGAAATTACACCCCTATCTCAGAGCTCACTGGTTTGACTGTCCAAATATTTCGTACAAGTGATTCTGAGATGCTCTCCTTCGTTGTGTTTCGTTTGAAAGGGCAGCCATTCTTCTTCTGGGCTGCTGCCTTATATCCAAAGTCTCATTGATAAATGTACCATATCCTTCCAAGGGACAATATCTGGTCAAAAAGGCAGCCCCTTTGGGAGAGGACATGGAAATCCCTCTATTCATGTCCCCTGGACAAAGGGGCTTGCAATGTCATGATTTAGGAGGTCTTGGCTTAAGGCGCTGTGGTAGGCATGATAAAAGTGAGGCTAGGGATCATATTTCCCAAGGAACCCAGAACACCATACCAGAGGTGGGTGGGTGACATCCGTCTGCTGAGCTTGTGACGCCAGGCAACTTCAACAGGAGTGTCATGAAAACCAGGCTGGCCCCTCCAATTTCAAAAGCCCCAGCTCCTATCCACTTTGCTTTGATGGGTCTGAAATGTGATCTCTAAATTATTCCCAAGGTTGCCGCTGCCAAAAGAAAGAGCCATAAGCCAGACCCTTCCACGTTCAATCTTCATCGCCAGCTTTGAAATTAAGACCACGCTGGTGGAAAGGACTGGGAAGTAGAATGTGGGAGGCCCTGTGCCCTCCAAATTTGGACTAATGTAACTTATCCCTAAAAGACAAGTATAGACACACAGGTAGGTGCTTACTGAACAAAGAATGATATATAAACAGAACTGCTTAAAGATTGAGGTACACCATAGGAGGGGAGGTAGCCTCTCTCTGTTTCTCTGTCTGTCTGTCTGTCTGTCTCTCTGTCTCTCTGTCTCTGTCTCTGTCTCTGTCTCTCTCTCACACACACACACACACACACACACACACACACACACACACACACACACAAAGGATCTACTCTGTGTGGACAATAGTTTGCACTCTGTGAGAACAATAAATGAGAAAAGAAAGCCTAGACAATGATTCCTGAGCTCAGCGCATGTCACTGAGCGAGTGGTGGCTATTGAGTGATTGATTATTCATTCAGATACTCATAAAATCTCACAGAAGTATGAGAGTTTTCTACGGGAAAGTCATTAAGGCTTTTTCTGAGATTGTTTTAAAGTCACAGGTATCATCTAACTCCATGACCTCACTGTAACTTTACAGGTGACTCTAGATAGGGCAGGCTTAGAGGATTGCATGGACACTGGCTTCTGGGGCTTTGGGATGGGAAAGTCTACAAATAGCTGTTCAAAGGCGAAATGTAGAAATGCTTGAAGGATGTTGAGAGGCTGTGGGATGTAAGGACATCAATGGCAACTGAGGTTCTTGAACTTGCTGATACTCCAGTTCATAGACATTTGTGCCCCGAGAAGCTGGGAACACTTAGTCTACCAACAGAAATTCACACTGGTAGCAGAGGAAACAGAATTAGGAGAAAGAAAAAAGTGGGGGTGAAAGGTCTGGTCCTGTTCTTCAAAGAATAAAGGGCCTTGTCCTAGTAGGGTTTTTCCTTCTTTCATCCCTCCCTCCCTCTCTCCTTCCCTCTCTCCTTCTCTTCCTCCCTCTCTCCTTCGTTCTGTCCCTCCCCTCTCTTCCTTCCTTCCTTCCTTCCTTCCTTCCTTCCTTCCTTCCTTTCTATCTTTCTTCCTTCCTTCCTTTCTTTCTTTCTTTCTTTCTTTCTTTCTTTCTTTCTTTCTTTCTTTCTCTCTCTCTCTCTTACTTTAATTGTTTGCTCTTTTATGAAATATGGTCTCACTTCAGGCTCAGTGCTAAACCCTATTTCAAACAATAAGGCAGAAGATTGATTAAGGACACCTGATGCCCCTCTCTGCACACATATATAATGTACCACTCATGTTTACAGACACACAGACACACAGACACACAGATACACAGACACACACACACACACACACACACACACACACACACACACCCTATCCTTAATGCCTTGCTCCATCTCACACTGACTGTTCAGCCATTCTCTCCTGAACGCCTACCAAGATCCAGGCATTCACTCAGTGTGCCCATAGTCTAGTTGGGTAACTGAAACTCTCAAAGGCAGCCAGGCATGCTGCAGAAGGAATCCACAGTGAGCCTGGGGGAATCAGGAGGGCTTGAAAACTTTGCTAGAGAACTGGCAGAAAGTAGACTAATAACTCAAGGAATGTTTAGGAGACAGGCAGCTTGTATTTTTCCAGGCCTTAAAGAGAGTTAAGTGGGCTGTAATCCTTGAAACCAGAGTTGAGAAGGGGGTAACTAAACTTCCCTGCCCTTCAAGTCGAACAGACATTATATTCATCAAGTGCTTAAATCCACAGCCGCCTTCTCCCAGTAACGGAGCTGAGCTGTGAAAACAGTCACCTGGCCGAGATACTTTCGCCAGCCGGCTTGTCCCCGAGGTCATGGAACAGAAACCAGCAACAGCAACACGGTTTGCCTTTTCATTTCTAGTTGCTAATTTTAAGTTTTGTTTGGGGGCTCTAGTAAGTACCATCGGCACCTTCTCACCCTGGAAAGGAAGAGGAAGGAAGATTCTTCATCCCCAGAGGGAGGAGGTGGTGCCCAAGTCAGGCGGATGGACTTGGCTTTGTGTCCCAGAGTGACTGACAAGCCGCTTGGCTTCCCACCGCTAGGGAGGAACTGGCATTCAGGGACTCATGCAGCACTGCCACTTGCCCATCCCTGGCTGCTCCCGCTCCCCGCTGCAAATAATGTTTCTTCCTGTCGTTTGCTTCCTTCCCACTTGGCAGGCTTCACGTCACTAATGGATCTGAAATGAATGGATCCTCTCTCCCTTCCTCTCTTGGACCTCTGACAATGTCAGCACATTCTGGGAAATTCAGCAGGCAGTTTGTTATCACCTGTGGCTCATCTCCCAGGCCTAGACTGCTTTCTCCACACCCGCTGCTCCCCTAGACACCTAGAACTACGTACGGCTTGGGCTGCAAATACAAAGCATGTTCATCATCTCCTCTGGAACGACTCAGACTTCCTCGACATGTGGCTGGGACACGCCCGGCATCTCCCTGAAGATATCTTCTATGGACATATAACATTCTGTTTAACCAGCATAGAGTAACTATGGAGGGACACAGGGAAGTGACAATATCTAGGTGTGGACATTATCGAGGTCCATTCTTTCTTGATAAAAGGTCAACAAGTGGGTTAATGATGTTGGCTCCCAATATCAGCAGCTGGCTTTGCCTTTCAGTTGCTTGGCTTGCTAGAAAGCTACATTGTGGCTAACGATGTGGAAATGACCACTCTCACAGTTGACTGCCGCATTCTGAGGCAACATGACTTGTTACATGTTACCTATGAGACCTGGAGTAAGCAGCACCCTTTCATCTGCAAGGTAAAGATCATAATATCCCTGATCTACAGATAAGAAAACTGAGACCCAGAGAAAACTGGTCATTAGATTTTTGTACCTCATGCTGAATCCACATAGGATAGCATGTTATACACAGGACACCTTACTCAGTCACTACCATTATCTGAGCCCCTTTTCACACATAGGGCAAGTCCAGGCTATGGCAGCATAGGAACCTCCAGTGGAATGAAGCTACCCCACCTCCCCAGCATTGAACTCTTGACCCCTGCAGGCTCAGTGCTGCACCACTGCCCACTGAGCTAGCCAGCCAGGCAGCCTTGGGGGTTGCAGGGTCGCTAACTACCCAGCTTTCGCTTCTAAAGGACTTCAACCCCTTTGGCTCTCCCTCCTGAAATCCCTTCAAGATTTAAGTACACCTTCTAAGTTAATCTGCTTCAAACATTTGCTTAAGAAATCAAAGAAGCAAAAGCGCCCTCGCCTTCACTCAAAGCTGAACATGGAGATATAGGTCTCTTCCCGTGCTGGTTCTGCCTTCTACTCCCCATGAGTTCTTTTCAAGGAAAAAAAAAAAAAAAAAAAAAAAAAAACCTATGTTGGCCACAGTTGCAATCAGCTTTAATTCATTCTTTATTGCTGCTCTGGTTTTCTGTTATTTGAGCTGGTTTAACTGTTAAAAGCGTTTCAAATGTTCACATGGTCTGCATTAGGTTACTGAATTAAAACAGGCACAGCCCACCAAATGTAGCTCTCTGAAATGCAAACCACATGAATTTGATTTCTTTGTGGTATAACTTTAATTGGGTTCAGAGGTCTCCGGGACTTACCTGTCTATCTGCTCTGTGATGACCTGATCTGATAAGAAAAACTTAAAGGGACGGAGAAACTGGAATGGCTTCAGTTCTAGTTTCTGAACCGGAGCTCACCATTGGTTTGGGGGTTGTTGCTCTCCATCCAGCTACACCCCCACAAAATCAACTCAGTTGGAAATTGTAGGATCCTCCCTTGAGGCTTCTACACTTGTTGTCCTACTAAGTGCAGGGCCCTCCCTTGGGGCTTCTTCACTTGCTCCCCCCTCCACTAGCAAGTGTGTGGTAGGCACAGAGCATCCAGCTTACAAACACAAACTCCTGGGAGATTGTGATGATAGTCTTAGAAATAGGGTCACATTGCCCTTAACTCCAGGGTCCCCACCCCTAGTCTTCTCAGCCAGATATCCTCATATTTTGACTCTCAACAGTAAAGAAAGTTTCGAGCTCTTGGCTTTAAGGAGACTTTCAGCTCACGTCTTCTGCGCGCTATGCTCCTTCTTTCAGAAGCTTCCGTTTGGTCCTAAACTGAAGGTGGGCAGAAGCAGGGTGAGTTCCTAGGAAGAGCTAAACTTCCCCTTGAAGGTTTCAAAGAAATGGTCACATGACATAAGCACATCAACACATATCTTCTGAGTATTGCCAACAGATATCACGCAAAGCTACCACAGAAGGGAAGAGGCAGGAAATCAACGGAACTACAACGACTCCACACTGAAGAAATGGCAGTAAGGAGGTTTAGAAGACTGCTGAGTTTTCAGCCTGGCTTCCTGACAAATGGCGTTAAGCCTCAGTGACAAACACCGTTGTGATTTCAAGTCCCAAAGGGAGACCTGGAGGTGCATAGAGGAAGCGTGACATCCTTTGGAATTGTTCTGGCCTTGTTAGCACCCTAGGAACACAGGTGGGATGCATGGTAGTGGGTCTGTTGACTAGAAATAGAGGTAGAAATTTGGTTTGCAACTAAACGGTGCACATTTTCATTAAAACAATGAAATTTTCTCTTCAAAAGTTTATTCACTGCACAAAAAGGCTCACTTGGATGTTCTACAAGAATGTTGCAGTCTTTCTGAACTAGCTAAGCCACAGAAACACACTCACTTCTTACCCCTCAGTGAGCTGGGACCTAACAATGATCAGGGCTAATGGTACCAGGTACTTACTGTGTGCTGGGGTTTATTCTGCCCATAGTCTCATCAGCATCCCAACCTTTGGTGGAAGGGCCATCCTCATTTTAACAAAGAACAGGACACCAAGTGACTAAGGAAAGCTTTCAAAACGTCATGTTACTGGGTGTGCATTTAAGTTGTGTGAGGCCAATGCTGGTGTTGCTTACCAGGAGATATCGTTCTCTTACCATGGTCTCAGCAAAAGTAGATTAGGCAAGACACAAGAGACACAGATGGAGAAGAGATGAGGGAATCTGTGTTCAAGAGACAGACATGGCAGCTCTCAGGGCCTGTTATCTTCTTGTTCTACTCTATCTGGAGCTGATACCACTGGGAAGGAGGGAAGCCATATCACTAGTCACTACCTAAAGATGCTTCCTTGGGATTTTCCGGAACCTTTTTTATCTTTACAATTACTCATTGGATAATGAGGGAATAGAAAGAAAATGCCATTCTACATTAAAAAGTGGCGTAAGATTGGTGTATTATTTCATTCTTGGTCAAATTCACCATCACCAATGAAAGCAATATGAAACTATCGAACACTAATGGTTTATATGTTAAGGCAGTTGGAGTAAAGTTATTGATACCTGCAGCTAAAATGTTTGTTTCAATATCAAATTTTTGGTAATACCTGAGACAGAACCCAGGGTATTATACTTTACCAGTGAATTATATTCCTGTCCATATGTGCTATGTATGAAAGATCTCTGGTGGCTTGAGGGATACATAGATGATAATGCCAATGAAATGTTCATTACAGAACATATGTAGCAAATGTGTAATTCTTTAAGCCTTCCTATATATTTTGAAGGTATAAGAGTTGAACTTCAAAGAGAGACTATAAAGGCAAATATTTTATTTCTTGGCTTCTGCTTTCCTGACACATTTGAGTTATTTAGAAAACAGGACAGGTGGTAAGAAATGTCTTTGCTGGGAAGAAAGCCAGCATCAGATAATAATTGCATTGCCCCTTTCAAGGAAGACAGTGGCCTTGGGAACAACTCACTGACCACTTGTCATCATGCTTCCCAATCTCAGGAAAGATTTTCATTCTGAGAGAAAACAAAAATTGAAACACCATCATGTGGAAAGACATGTCTTGTTCCATGAACTCACAGAAGGGGTGGTAACATTCCTGCTCAAGACAATGTCCAATCACAGAAGGGAGAGGGGATTCTAAGAACCTATCCTTCCATAAGGAACTTTAGACAGTTCTTGTCTGCAAGGAAAATGAGAATCATATTCTTTAACAGTGTAGCCACTGGTAAGTTAATTTTGCTCTAGTAAATAACCCTCAACCCATGTTCATGCAGACACCCCTAAGTAGGTGCAGTGAGCCCCAAATTGAAAAAGACATGAAAATAAGAAGGGGATGCTGGGAAGAAAAAGAGTGGGAGGAAGAGGATAGAATAGTAGTGGTGAATCTAATCGAGGTACAGTGGTGTGTGTGTGTGTGTGTGTGTGTGTGTGTGTGTGTGTTGTGTGTGTTTTTTTGTGTGTGTGTGGTGTGTGCAGTGTGTGTGGTGTGTGTGTGTATGTGTGGTGGGTATGTGGTGTGTATGTGTGTGGTATGTGTGTGTGTGTATGTGTGGTGGGTATGTGGTGTGTATGTGTGTGGTATGTGTGTGTGTGGTGTGGTGTGTGTGCATGGGGTATTTGTGTGGTGTGTATATGTGTGTGTGCAATATGTGTATGTGGTATGGTGTGGTGTGTGTGGGGGGGAGAGAGAAAGGTAAAAAAGTACCATGATGATGAGCAGAAGACCGCAGACTTTTACATTATATATGGTGTCACAAGAAGAGGTGAATTTTAGCATTTGAACTGTTTATAGTACTTTTGGGTTTGAGAACATAGACTTGGAAGACTATAGGAATAAGTAGCCTTAGGGAAAAAAATAAGTCCCTAGTTGCTTGTTGAATATTTTCTAAAAGATATTTTAAAAGATCTTAGTACGGAAAATAAGCAACTAGTTATTGCCACTATTGATCTTAGTGTTTAAATTAAGGCGATGTCTCTCTCTAATTCTTTTATATCTATCTGTCTTAGTCAGGGTTTCTATTCCTGCACAAACATCATGACCAAGAAGCAAGTTGGGGAGGAAAGGGTTTATTCGGCTTACACTTCCATACTGCTGTTCATCACCAAAGGAAGTCAGGACTGGAACTCAAGCAGGTCAGGAAGCAGGAGCTGATGCAGAGGCCATGGAGGGATGTTCTTCATTGGCTTGCCTCAGCCTGCTCTCTTATAGAACCCAAGACAACCAGCCCAGAGATGGTCCCACCCACAAGGGGCCTTGCCCCCTTGATCACTAATTGAGAAAATGCCTTACAGTTGGATCTCATGGAGGCATTTCCTCAACTGAAGCTCCTTTCTCTGTGATAACTCCAGCTGTGTCAAGTTGACACAAAACTAGCCAATACAGCTGACCCCTTGTCAACTTGACACACAAACACATCACTAGTAAGCCTCAACCCTTACATTCTTATTCATCCCCAAGGTCTAAATAACTTAAAATGTCCCACAGTCTTTACATATTCTTAAAATTTCAATCTCTTTAAAATATCCATCTCTTTTAAAAATCCAAAGTCTTTTTAAATTAAAAGTCTCTTAACTGTGGGCATCACTAAAACAGTTTCTTCCTTCAAGAGGGAAAATATCAGGGCACAGTCACAATCAAAAGCAAAAATCAATCTCCAACCGTCCAATGTCTGGGATCCAACTCACGATCTTCTGGGCTCCTCCAAGGGCTTGGGTCACTTCTCCAGCCATGCCCTTTGTAGCACACGCGTCATCCTCTAGGCTCCAGATGCCTCTACTCCACTGCTGCTGCTGCTCTTGGTGGTCATCTCATGGTACTGGCATCTCCAAAACACTGCATGACCCCTTCAGTCCTGGGCCATCAATTGCAACTGAGGCTGCACTTTCACCAATGGCCTTCCATGGCCTCTCACAGTGCCAAGCCTCAGCTGCTCTGCTCAACTCCTTCATGCCTTCAAAACCAGTACCACCTGGGTGACCCTTACACGTTACCAAGTCCAGCCAGAGCACAAGGTACAACTTTGGCTATATCTGGAACGCAGCCACTGTGCTCTCAGAAAACACTTCCCAGAAGATGTCACCTCAATGATGCTGGTCTCTTCTTAATCACCGCTAATTTCTTAGCTCCAGCTAACCAGCATCAAAAGTCCCAGTAATGCAAAGTTTTTGCTTTAGTAGTTCTGGTATCTTGTTAATCACAGCTGATTCTTCAGCCCCAGCTAACCAGAACTACAGAATCTTCACAATCAAAACAGCAATGGCCCTGAAAAGAGTCTTTAATTTTCCCTCTGAAATTTCACAAACCAGACCTCCATCTTCTGCAGTGTTCTCAACATTATCTTCCAAGCTCCTACACAACATCTGACAGAGCTCTTAACAATGGATGGATCTTCAAGCCCAAAGTTCCAAAGTCCTTCCACAGTCCTCCCCAGAACATGGTCAGGTTGTCACAGGAATACCCCACTCTGCTGGTACCAATTTGTCTTAGTCAGGGTTTCTATTCCTGCACAAACATCATGACCAAGAAGCAAGTTGGGGAGGAAAGGGTTTATTCGGCTTACACTTCCATACTGCTGTTCATCACCAAAGGAAGTCAGGACTGGAACTCAAGCAGGTCAGGAAGCAGGAGCTGATGCAGAGGCCATGGAGGGATGTTCTTCATTGGCTTGCCTCAGCCTGCTCTCTTATAGAACCCAAGACAACCAGCCCAGAGATGGTCCCACCCACAAGGGGCCTTGCCCCCTTGATCACTAATTGAGAAAATGCCTTACAGTTGGATCTCATGGAGGCATTTCCTCAACTGAAGCTCCTTTCTCTGTGATAACTCCAGCTGTGTCAAGTTGACACAAAACTAGCCAATACACTATCTGTGCTACTTCTGCACCAATATAATCCTTCCATGTGAAACAGAGAATATTCCAGTTACATAAAACCTCAGTATCACATAAGGGGGTTGGCTCCATTCTGAGCACCAAGTCACTCAGGGTGTCTGAGGCCAAATCAGGGTCTCAGGGGGTGCCTTCATTTCAACCCAAGGTGGACAGACTTAACTCTTCTTACAAGAACTTGGCCTATTACCTTGCTCTAGAGTCCACAGCTCCTTGGAACATCCTTGGGTACTCAAACAAAGCTAGACAGGCACTGGTAGAGCAAGGTGACAGAAAAATAGAAGAAAAGGCATTTCTGGCATGGGGAAAGCAGCGTATTCTCCATTGAAGTGTAACCAGTGGGGGCCTGGGCTGAGCTGGCCCTGGTTTTATAACCTCTCCACACATGTGCACAGTCAGGGCTAAATTTAAAACCTATACCGTGAACCTTAGGAA
The DNA here is from genome assembly GCF_000001635.26 of Mus musculus. Classification (NCBI taxonomy): domain Eukaryota; kingdom Metazoa; phylum Chordata; class Mammalia; order Rodentia; family Muridae; genus Mus; species Mus musculus. The sequence continues at coordinate 53,463,759 of NC_000072.6, read as the reverse complement.
AATAAACCACATTAAACATGCACAAATTGAAAATATTACACAAGAGATTTCACAGGAAATTGGTCCAAATTTAGCTTTGCTCTTTATGTATTTAAGCCTCTTATGCATTGCTCAGAACTTTCTATCAGAATTCTAGTTTTCCCTGCCCCCACCTCAGTCCCCTCCGGCTCTGCAACGGGCTGCTTAGTTTTACAAAACTTACTATTATTATTTTTTTAACTTCCAAAGAATCCTGCTGTACTTTCATCAAACAGTGTGCTGGCTGATGAGTCATAGCATTAGTGGGAGGGGTGGGTGTCTCCATGAGAGGGCCACACTGATCCCCTAGACGGACTGCTTCTCCCTTAACATATGTGTGAACCTATACAAGGCATCCAGAACAGATAGACTGACAGTTTGGGAAATCTCCTTTCTCTTATTATATAGCCATTGTGATAAATACCATCTCCATGGTTTATAGTCTCGCATTTATTTCCTCTCTCCTATACGTTTCTTTTTGTTCTTAATCTTGGATTGTCATTCTCTGAACCTCCCCCAAGTGCCCCCTCTGGAGTGAAGTCATGCATAGGTAAATAAATAAACTACTCCGATGCTAAGGGTTTAACAACCCAGCTCTTACAATGACATGCATCTTATCGTGGCAGGTCACAGAGCCAGAGCTGGACCACCCTTTCCCCCTCAGCTCTGGTTTTCTGCCATCAGTGGTGACTGTGGGGTGCTGCCAGGGCATGCCAGTCTGTAGCCCCAGGAGCTCAGCAATTGCCAGGTGACAAAGTGTGCCAAACCGAAGAGTGGTTTTGGGGGTGGGGGGACAGACACACATGGCCCGAGGACATGCTGGGAGGTGCCACTCTTTCCCAATTGTTGCGGCCAGCCAGGACTTGATTATTACTGGCGCTTTCTTACAAACCACTTTTCGGAGCCTTATTAAATTAGAGCTTGTTTTCTATTTAGGTTGGAATTTTTTAAATGATTTTTGAAACCTGAAATTCATGGTGTGTGCCTGCTTCTCTTTACTATGCCAAAAGAACACGGTCGATGGTGAATGTGATTACAGTTATCCTGGTCCCTTCCTTTCCTTCCCTCCGATAATTCTCTACTTCTTATGAGAATTACAAGGCTCAGGAAGAGGGAATACGTCAGGCAAATGTGCAGTGCTAGACTGCAGTCAGAGAGCACAGCGGATACGGGGTGTCTGGGAGTCTGGAGAGCTGGCAGGGAAAATTACCCTATTGTAAAGAAACTTGCAGAAGGTTCCCTTATTCCTATGACTGTATTCCTCTAGTTTTTATTTTAGAAAAATTGAAAGAACACCCTGGATTCCTGCCAGTGCTGTTGGCTAACCTGGGGAACAACATCTGCCCCTCCTTTATCCACTGATAAGGGCAGGCATCACATATGCCCAGGGGTCTTGCACCAGGACTCCAAGAGGAACATGTGTTTGGAAGACACCCAGGCAGAGTTCTGTCCAGAAAGGGTGAGGACCACAAGCTGAGTCAATGGTTTGGCAAGGAGAATGACTTCAATTTTCTGGCTCATTAAAAGTATTATGGAAATCAAGGTGACATCATGATCTGATGAGCCTATTAAGGGAAGGATCATGTGGATCCGAAAACTGCAAAGTCCTAAAGATAGGCACGCTCAAACGAGCCCACAAACAAGGAGGCTGAGACAAGAAAAGCAATTTGTTTACATACCACGGAAAAGTTAAGTAACTTCCCTGATTGCAAACATTTGTTTTCAAGTGTCAGGAACGCCATGAACCCGGAACTTGAAATCCCCACCCTGTGATTGACAGCCTTGCAAACTCTGTGTCTCTTTGTTCCTAACACTAAGCCCTACTCAGGGTCTCACTCTGGGGAGTGTCTCCTGTTCCATTCACCTACCACACAATCCTGCTGCTAGTGTGCTGGTGTTTTATGGACCTTACAGCCTATTAGATGGCTTGGAGCATACAGATGCAATGATTTTTCCCCTTTAAATCACCTAGTCCTAGAAGGAGGTAGAAGGAGACTTTGAAAGGAGCCAAGAAGAAACTACAGGATCAAAAAAAAAAAAAAAAATCAGTGTCACCACTTAAGCTACTCCCCTTTCTTCCCTTTTCAAGATGACGTGAGTGGGGTACAGCAGTTCTAACTGCGCACCCGGCCTGCAGGAGAACAGGAGGAAGACCCAGTGTAACCAACCTCTACAATTCCATTCAGTACTTTTCGGAAAAAAAAAACATAATTATACACACATGCATCTACAAATGCAGGCTTTCCTGACCAAACATAAGCACACGCAGATTAAAATCAAAGCCCACCCTGGGCTGCCCTTCATAGCCATCTCTCATGGCCTCCCTTGTGACCAAGCAGTGAAGTATTCAAGACTGTATGACAGGGTTACTGCAAACTTCCAGAAGGCTCAGTTCAAAAATGCCCAACCTGTTTGAGATACTGACCTTCCCTCCTTTGCAAATTATAGGGCAGATAGCTCAAGACACAACAAGCACGCTCTTCAGCGTGCGACTGTTAGCACTTGTGGCTGAAGAACAGGCATGTAACAGTTAGCACTGTGGCTGAAAAAACACACGGCTGAAGAACCCCCCTTGTTCACCTCAGGGCGGACTGTCTTCCACCGTGTGGATGTGCAGTCCTAGTCCTGAGAAAGCTGGGAGTCTACTAAGTTCTTCTCTGAGAAGATGTCAACAATGGCCCTTCCTGGTTTGAAAAGGCCTCCTCATTCCCTTCCATAGCCATGGAAACTCAGAGTGTGTCACCAAAGAGGTCCTGGCTACAGGACAGTCATTCTGTAGAATATAGTCTTGTTCTGGTTCTTAGTTTGCCTTTTTATTTTTCCTCTTAATACTTTTATCCCCACATCTGTTATAGCTCAATAAAAGGAGAGTGGGGTGGTAGATCTTTTACCACAGTTCTCTTGCCAAGGTAGACAGCTCCATAAGCCATGGAGGCATGCGTATTAGTTCCTGAAGCTTCGCTAACATAACAAATTACCAGACTGGATGCCTTAGAAACAACAGCAATGTGTTTGGTTTGGGAGGCTAGAAGTCTGACATGGCGGTGCTGCCCAGCTTTTTCTTCTGGAGTTCTGAGGCAGAACATGTGTGTGCCTTAACCCTAGCCTTGAATACTCCCCATAGTCCTCTGCATTCCAAGGTCTTCAACTGTACCAGCTCAGTGTCTGTCTGTGTAGTCACATGATACATTCCCCTGTGATTCGGTTCCTCCACCTCCACATAAGGAGTCCAGTTGTTGAATTTTGGACCCATCCAAGTCCATGTCTTAACTTGAATTACATCTTAAGTCAGGGGTCATTTATATGTGCCAGGCATTAGGACTAGAGTGTGTCTTCTGGAAGAACACCTCTCAGTTCGTAACCACACACATCCAATGGTCAAGATTCACAAACAAGCCAGTCTTGCCTCTGAGATGACAACTCACTGAGCCTACGAACAAGGCTGTCCTGGGGTATGGTACAGTATAGGATGATTCTATGGAAGTGGCCATACTATAGCCCTTGAGCTTAGGGGAAGGCCATACTGTTGGGGAAGCAAAACTATAGAGAAAGAGGAAATGGTAGTGAAATACTGGAGGATTAAATCAAAACTGAGACAGTGGAGGCTCACAGAGGAGGCAGGATACAACACTCTCAGTCCGTGCCTTCTGCCCTCTCTGCCTAGCCATGTTACTCCTGCTGTCCTGACTCACAGGGTGAGGTGCAATGAGGCTCTCACTTTTGTGGTGACACTAAGACACACGGGCTCTGGTGGGATTTCTGTTTGTCTTCCCTCTGCTGTTTAGCACTCTCTACATGCTAAATGCTCTGCCTTACACAGGCTTCCAGTCACGTTGGAAACCTTAGGTTTCTACTCCAAGTTCTTCCACTTTCCACGGGTGATGGTCTCATCACAGCTCCAGGAAAGTGGTCTTGAGGATGGCGCCTGAGTCATGTTAACTGCAAACTCACACTTAACATTGTAATAGAAAGAGTGGGAGCAGAAAAAAAAAACGCTTAAAATTCTGTACTTTTCAAACTATTTTCTTTCTAGAGAACCCATTATTTCATGGAATTCTTCTAGGGAAAAAATAACAACAAAATTATCAAATGTGGATCTGCTATGGTTGAAATGGGGTCTGGAACACAGGTGTCTGGCCTGCCTAGGCGCCCTCCTGGCCTTTATCCTTGAGATCCTGAGCAGATTAGATCATGCCCAGTTGACTTAAAGTGCCCATAGTCCAATTATCAAACTTAATGTTGTGTCATGTAGATATCACTTTATAATATTCTGGAGTCTACTTTAAAAAATTATTCATTTATTTATTTATTGTCAGTCTGTTTTTATTTAAATGAGAAATGTCTCTGTGTGACTGAGAAAACAAGAGATTTCCTATCACCAGGCTGTATTTGTGCCGGCCCTCTTCTGTCTCTGGCTCTGCCAGTTAACTTGCCTTGAGCCCCTGACAGTACCCCGTGGTTTCCTCTACCTGCTAAAATCCATGCATCCACCTAATTTCAAAGACACTAACAATACCTTGAACCTCTTTTTCACTGAACAAGTGGAGGACAGGGCCTAAAATTAAGTCAATTAATAGAAAGAAATTTAATAAAGGAAAAAAATCAGACCCATCGCCATAAAAAAGCAATTTAAGAACTAGACTTTGGAAAGTTCCCAGCTTTCTAGAGAAACCCTCACGAGAACATGAAGGGGAAGATACTTTCTATGCAAAAGTCTTTAAAAGCAAGTCCTTCTTGCTGCCAGGCCAAAGAGGATTCCATTCCATAAGGCATTTGGGTTAAGTCGGAACTGACCAAGGACTGATCTGAACAATGCACACTCCCTGTGATTATGAACAAAGGATTCTCCCTGTGATTGCGCCCTTGGGAGGCAACCGCTGGAAAGCAGCGTATTCAGATTCTGTGTTATTAAGCCCCACGCTGATGGGGCCCCTGTCCCTTGACTTTGCCTTGTTCTAAATTCCTAGGACAAATGAAAAATGAAAAGCCAGCAACCCTATACTCCCATGAAACCTTACCTAAGAGCGGGCTTTAGGACTGCAGAGAGACTGCTGGGTTTCTGTTGCTCTGCTGAGCTGCTTGTCATCTTTTATGAAAACCCAGATGGGAATGCTCCTTTGTAAGAGTTTCCCAGTTAAACAGTTTTTCTATAAATAATACCCAGGGCCACAAATCCCTGGAAAGCGCCTTTCATTTGCTTCTTAGTTGTTCACCAAGGGGAACTGGGTAGCAAAGGGAAACAAGAGGAAAGGATTCTTTTCGATGCCCATATCAAGACAAGCTGTATACCACCCTGCATACCTGTGATACCCTATGAACCAAGTCGCCTCTCTCTTGACTAGCTAGGAAGCATTTATCCCACTGACGTGACACCTCCCCTGGCTTCCGGCTAGGTGACCCTGGTCTTCTCTGACCACAGGAGCAGCGGCAGCTTGGCTGAGGAGAACGGATGGACTGTTTGGGTGTCTGTAGAAACAGCTGACAATCAGTCATGTTGGACCTGAGATGCCAACTACAGACATTCGGCAGTTTTTCTGGTAGCTCTTGGGGTGGGAGGTGTCTGTCTGGCTTAGCTACTTGATCTAACAACCACCCACTTTGGGGAAAAAGGGGCTAAGGAGAGAGACCCCACACTCGGGGCATGTGTTGTTCCTTTTAGGCACCCATGACAGTGGGACAGGCTTGGCAAGGAACCCAGGAAGTGACTTGGAGAAAGTTCATCTACAAGAATGACTTGTCCTGATTCTTTTCCTTCTGTGTCTGGTGTCACTTTTAGCAGGCACAGTGTCTGCAGTGAGCACTACACTGGTTAAGGAACACCAGATTCTGTTGGCCTTCATGACTCCCTGAGGAAGGCATGGGGGATGTTTGTGGCTCAGGCACTTCATGTAAGACAGCACAAGGAATGAGAAACAGCAAAGAATGTGCAGGCCATCGCGTCTGTGGCCAAGTAGGCTAACTAAGAAAAATTGCAGGTGAGGGCCCAGTATCTGTCTCAAAATCTTAAATGCACTAATAAACAGATAAGCAAGCGAATAGACAGGCAAAGTTGTACATAATCCACCTCCAAACAGGCTCTCTGCTTTCTGTTTGTTGACTCCCTTCATTTTTCCTACATTTTGGACTAAGCCACTTCAGCTTACCCTCTCACTGAAGAGCCATTTTCTCATTTGTTCTTGAATTTTTAAATAAACTTGAAGGCTTCAAAAGAACTGATTTTCACCTTCAAACTTAAGAAAAGCCAAGAATTTAGTTATACAGTCAAAGACCTTCTGTGTGTCATTGGGCCTCCTTTGTACCAGTAGGAAACCCAATGAAGTTGAACCAAGAGAAGGGTGTGGTGCAAACGTGTTCAAGCACTTATGGGTGATTGTTTTGTCCTTTGTGTTCCATGGCTCCTGTGAGAAGCCTCAGTCTCGGGCAGGCTCCAAACTGCCAACTCAACGGGGCAAATAATAATTATTCCTAATGGCAATAATAATTATGGAACGCAGTGCACTCAATATTAGATGGGTTGTCTGTGGCTTGAGGTGGGGCACTCAAAGTTTCACACATTTGCTCTATAACTCTCTCTCTCTCTCACACACACACACACACATACATGCAGAGTAAGACAGATACAAAGAAAGAGAGGAAAAGAAAGAAAAGAAGGAGGAAGAGAAGGAAGAAGAGGAAGAGGAGAAGGAAGAGGAGGAAGAGGAGGAGGAAGAGGAAGAAGAAAAAGAAGAGGAGGAGTAAGAAGAAGATGAGGAGAAGGAGGAGGAAGAAGAAATCTCAACAGACACACTCTTATGTTTCTCTGTAAAGAACCTACCTACAGAACCAAGATAAATAAATACCATCTATATGCACAATAAAAGGAGATTGAAGTACATGTAATCTCTGAAAGCCTATGTACACTTTTTTTCCTTTTAGGTGAAAAGTCTCTAACTTTTCCAAGTCCAGCTTCTTTCTTTTTTGGAGCGAGCAGAAAACAGGAGGGAGGGAAGAGAGGTCGGATGGCTCTGGATGCATGCCCTCCCCCACCCCATTTCCACATCCACCTGACTCTCCCCACAGACATCATTGCCTTCCACTGACAACACATTCTGGCCCGTTCTGCAGCACACTTTCCTCCTTATTGAAAGTGGGGATCTTCATCTACATCGTTGTCCTCTCTCCAGTCTAAGATGGGACAGTCAGCACCTCGAGGATGCCAGCTTTAGCACTTCATCTTCCCACGGGCGAGTAATGTCAGGGTGTCAGAGAAATAAAAAAAAATGAGCCCTTCTAAAAACAATCTTTCTAGACAACAGGGAACTATTCATATTTCCCAGAATATAAGCAAAGAAATCCTGAATCCACAGAGGTTATTTTTCTCTTTAAATTCATTGCCTTTATTCACCTTGCGAGAATGCGCATGTGCCATGAGGCACAGAGAGCAGAGCGCAACCTCACCAGCCACATGTTGGCCTCAGGGACTGAGTCACACGCCTGGCTTGGTGTGGCAAGCGCCTGTGCCTCTGGTATTCTGCTTTCCTCTTACAATCTTATTCTTGCTTGTCACCTTGTGTCATGAAAGAAGAAAACTATACAAGAGCATTCATGACATAGGAAAACCCTTGCTATTCAGAATACACTGGATACAGCTGGAAAATGCTTCAAGTGTTTTGAATAAGGCGCCACACCAGTCAAAGAGCCTAAATTATGTTCCAGTTAAACAAAATATTAGAAAATGTGTATATATACATACCCTTTTCATTTGGGTGCACCTGGACTATAAAAGCCCACAGTCACCTTTAAGAGTGTTGGGTAGTTCAGTTTGGGTTATTTTAAAGTCATTTTTTTTTCAGTGTTTTAGAGAGGCATGGTTTGGAATACTCACCTATAATGTTGTGGTTTTGTTTAATTTTGCCACTAAAAATATACTGTGGCTTAACTCGAGGCAGCAGAATGATTTTAAAAGTAGAGTTTGGCTCCATTGACCTTACCAGTTCATCCAAATGGCCCCACCCGCTGTGATCCCAGTACTATGGAAACAGGATGAGTCATTATCTCCATCTTCTCTTTAACACTCCCCTCACTGCTCAGCCCTCTAGGCTCTCTGAGCTGAACACCACTGGGGAAGGGAGAGGAAGTAACATGCAAATCACAGACTCTCCAGGAAGCTGAGTTTGGTGAGAGCCATAGACCATCTGAACTCAAGGGTGTGTCCATATGTTGCCGAGAGCATGCCCAGAATAGAACCCAGGAACAAGTGGGAAAGGGGGATCCTCCAGCAGTCAACAGGCCTTGTTTGGAAAACCAGGGAGACCTGCCGCTAGACTCCACTGCTGGCTGGATAGCCCCAGCCTTTTCTCCATCTCCATAGCCACTCATTCATTCCACACCAACTTCTATTACATGGGAGTTATTGCACCCACTTTCCAGTTGAGTAAAGTGAGGCTCAGAGACTCACTCACTCACTTTGGGTCATCATCATAAGGAGCCAAAGCAGAGGCAAAGTGGGCCGCCTACCCTACCCTTCCCCATTCCTCTCCTGGGAAATGGTGGGACTCACCAGAAAAATCCAATGATGCTGTTATCTAGATGCCTGGAGTCTGCCAAGCAAATTCTGATTGGAAGGGGAAGGGCTCACAAATCTCCAACCCTACCTAGGTGAGGAAGGACTCGTAGCTACTGACTTTTGAGGGAGAAAAGTGAGTCTGTGTGGCCCTGGTAGGTTGCCCATACTTCAGTGTATAGATTTATACTCAGGAGGGTATGGGCAGCGCAAACCGGATTGTGAGTTAAAAAACAGAGCTCAGAGAACAAGGAGGTGGGAGAGGAAGGGTTTGGGGAGCAGCTTTGGGAGCACTTAGGAGACATGTCAGGGAGAATATGCTGAGAACATATGTGTGCACGCATGACGTGCTCAAAGAATTAATAAGACTTTGCTTTAAATTTTTCTTGACGAGGTCAGTGTGGGAAATAATATTGATTGTTGACATAGCAGGATTTAGAAACACCTAGGAGTAAAACCTCTGAGTTGGATTAATTGAGGAAGGCTCATATTATAATTGAGCTTTACCATTTTGTAGGCTGAGGTCCCAAGTGAGAGAGAGAAAGAGAGAGAGAGGGGGGAGAGAGAGAGAGAGAGAGAGAGAGAAAGTGAGAGTGTCAGAGCTTATCATCAGCATTTGTTTTCCTCTCTCTGCCTCCTGACTGTGGGTAGGTGCCATGTGACAAGCTGCCGCCATGACTGCCACTCCCACAAAATGAACTCCAACATTTTTTTTTTTTGTCAAACACCCTTCTTTAAGTTGCCCGTGTCAAAAACAGGAGAAAAAAAAAAAGCAACAAATGGAGTCCAAGAGGAGAGCCTGTGCATCGACGCACACAGCTCTGTGCACCCAACCACCTCACCTTTACAATTAAATTAGTTATGAACACTAGTACCTTTGGGTCTAGGAAAGGAGACTGGATTCTTCTGGCAAGTCCTGCCATTTCCCAGGGGAGGAATGGAAGGGTAGAGTAGGTGGGCCAGCTTTACATCTGCGTCAGCTTATTCATTGGTGATTCATTCATCACCAAGGAAAGTGAGCCTCACTTTACCCAACTGTAAAGTGGGTGCAATGATTCCCACATAATAGAGTTGCATGTGGAATGAATGAGGGGTATAGGGATGGAGAAGATGCTGAGCCTATCCAGCCAGCAGCGGAGTCAGAGGCAGGTCTCCCTGGCTTTCCAAACAAGGCCTGTTGACTGCGTGGACCCCCTTTCCCACTTGTTCCTGGATTCTGTTCTGGTCACATTCTCTTGGACATATGGACATATCCTGGTATTCAAACAGTCTACAGCTCTCACCAAACTCAGCTTCTGGAAAGCAAACAAAAATCATAATAATCATAGTAAATTTGGAACAGGAAAGAGAGACATTGTGTAATTTGGAGGAGGGACTGACTTTCTTATTTATGCGTTTGACTCCCTTCTTGTGTAGATGGAGGGACATGGCCTTGGGAAACTGAGATTTGAGATAAACCCTTACATGGCAGACAGTGAATTGTCTGGACCTCACACCCTCAGAACAAATAGCTCTTAGCTTTCCCATGAGCCCCCTCCTACCTAGCATCACTGGGATGGGCAAACTGTTTTCCTTGCAAATCTTCCTGATTGGCCTCACACACAGCAACCTGTCAACATTTACTGTAGGCACAAAATGGTGCTCCCTGGCTACTTTCTCTGCAGCTAAGCCTCCCCCATGTCTGCTTTAGAATACACAGGCGAACAAATATGGAGACACTTTCCTGGAAGCTTACGAGACAGGCCTCCGCTTTTCAGGTACAGAAATGAGACTCTAAGCTTCAGGCTTCAATTCACAGTAGGGAATGGTGGTTCCCTTGCAAGCCAGGAAGGCCAGAGCTGAGCCACCAAGTGTCAGAGACTTCAAAGACTTCAGTCTTCCTGAATATGAGGTGTTTGACTCAGCGAGTCTCCAAGACATGGGTCTACTCTGCTTCCAAATACTTACAACATTCTTGGGTCTCTGTCCCTTAGAGTCTCCCAACAGAAGGAAGCAGCTGCTGTCCGCTCCAAACGCTCATCTATGTCTGCCCTGGGCTACCCAATTAGTAGATGAACACATACTCTTACACAGTGACCAGGCTGAGCCTCAGCCAGCTCCCGTGTGCGCATGATTCTCTTATTTCAGACACTGCCCTGTGTCTTCCGTGGCATGAGGGAGGCAATGTGTACTTTGGGATGCAACAAGACAACTCTGTCCATCACTGGCTGGTGACTGAGGACATGTGACTTTCCTTCCTGGGCAATAAAACAGAGATGGGGTGGAGCATACGCCTACCTCTCGAGCCACTGGAGAAGGACAGGAAACAGCGTACAGAGCTACCTCAGAGCTCTCACGTTGTAAGCATGGGGCCCACATCAGCATCTCTATCCTCACTGTCAGCCTCTTGACCAAGGATCTTTCTAACAACGAGTTGAACCCACTGAAGGAGCTACAGTTTTCTCTGCCAAGCAGACCAGCCTTTCTGTGTTCCAGATGAGGAGCTGAGACACAAACATACAATGGTTGCTGAGGTACCAGAGGCTGTATGTAGCCAGATTTGGAGACAAGAGCAAGGGCTGCTTTGCTGGACTTTGGGACACTGAGCCATGTGCCCCTGTCTTCCGGCTCCACCCCTTCCTTCGTCTGGCTATAATACTATGTGGTGTTACAGCCTCTGACTGTTCAGAAACATTCTATTTCCTCAGGTATCAGTACTTAATGCTTTGTTCCACACATAAAACCCTGTGAGTGGAAGGCTGCTGGCCCCCTTGTCAGAGGTAATTTCTCAAGGCTCTGCCTGGGATTTAACGGAAGCCATATGGTTAAGTCTGTCAGCCCTCTCAGAAAGCAATCCCCCTGAAGGGCCCTCGTAAATGTTCTCGGGGCTGTGAAAGATCTAGCAATTTTTAAACAATAAAGCTATGCTCATAGCCATGATATTCAGCCGAACACAAAGCAGGAAATAATGGATTCTGGTCTGAATTACTTAAAGGCAGCATCGACTTGTCCTGACTGAGGGTTGCAGTTGCAAGACAACCTGAAATCTAACCCCACTGCCTCCGACAGGAAGGAACTGGCCAGGATGTCCCCAACGTAAGCCTATGGTGGACAGTGACAGCCACAGCTAGGCTTAGGTTGGTTGAGGTATTTAGGAAAACTCTTAATAATGATATCAAACGTGGGATTTGCAGCACATTTTAAACTGTGGTGTCCTATTATCTTGATTTTTAAACTCCCTGTCTGTGAATGCAGCACTTCTCAACCTCGCCTTATTTCTTTTTCACACAGGAATAGTGCTAGGAGCTCCTTGCCTCTGAACGCCCACCCCGTCCCTAGCTAATGGCACTCCGAATGACAATGGCAATCCACACAGCGGAGCCTCCTTGTTCTCCTTGGAGAAAGCAGCCGTGCCTTGCCACCTATGCTTTACTTTCGATTTTTATTCTTTATGGTTTGTTTTTGTTGGTTTTCCTCCGTGTGCCCGAGGGACCATCACTGGACACTGTCCATGACATAGCATAAGGAATTGCAAGGAAGCACCAGAAAGCAGCATAGGCTGGGTGTGAAGATGTGGAATCCATGCTAACGGCGCCTTCTTATATAAAACAAGTTTGACTCCCAACACTCTGCACTGTTTATTATGGGGAAGTAGAGTTGCCTAGCCTCAGCTCCGTGCAAATAGAGTTTATGACCCCATACCCACTTACTATGCATGATGTAGGCATTTGTACCCCACGGACTAGAATCTGAGTGAAATCAGGGAGGGATTTACCACCTAAGCAGCTTCATATATGCACTCTGTATTGCCACATTTGGCTAACTAATGCAACCAAAATGTTTCACGTGTATATATTCTAATGCATACAATTTTCATTATAAGCGATTACTGTGATGCCTCCCTCATCATGAGCATGCATTTACCCAGTATACAGAGAAGTAAAAAGCAAGAAGAAAATCCATAGAATAGGTCAGTGGGTCAACAGTGCCTCTAGCAACCTGTCAGAACCCTCTACTGTAGAACGTTGTTGAAGAACTCCGTGTCCTTCCTTATTATCTGCATCACCCACCCGAAGAGGGACTGCGCATGTATCACCTAGCACCTCAGAGGGAAACGGACTTCTCTAAGAACGCTTGGCTCTATTAGGATCACCACCTAGATTCTCCACTAACCCCCTGCTCCTCGAGAAATGCCTCATGTTAAGAGAGACACTGAGAGGCGCGTGGGATTTACATTGCGATTATCTGCTCCTGTGCCATCGTTCCCAGCCTTGGCTGACTTGATCCTGAGTTAATGAGCGTGTTATACGATATCTAGTAAAAATGACTGGGGTAGAGATACTGTTTGGAATGTGCCACATAGCTGGTTCAAGGCTAAATCGATTTCATCTCTAGCTAACACATGCTTGTTTTCTGTCTCTCTTGTCTCTCCACAACCCATAGCTCATTTTTTTTAACCCCATCTGGGAAACTTATCTCCTAAAACACCCCCATCAATCAGCCAAAGACACTCTTCCCGACAGGGCATCTGCCAGTTTTACTGAGCACAAGCAGTCACTGGTTTGGAGATGCCTCCCACATTCGCCAGAGCTGTGTGTTTTTCTAGCCTGTCTAACCACCCAAGTGCAATTTGGGATATTTATACTTCCCTGCAGTTTCTATTGAGATAATAGCACTACTTTTACAGAATTGAGCAAAGGGCATAGCAGGGGTTGCTGTGGAATAGAATAGAAGCTGAAGCTGCTGCGTGTCCACATACTTAATATTTCTTCACTTGTTTTGGTCTGCTTTGTCTCAGTGTCTGCCCCCCTCAGCCCAAGTGTGAAAACTAGATTCCTACAAGGGTATGTACCCTTGGTCGTGGAAGGCTTTACTGATAACTGGCATCACATCCATTTTGCAGACCTTTATGCCAAGCCTCTAAGCTTAACCTTTACAGCATGAAAAGGGGGTGGGGGCAGGGAAGGAGGGAGGGAAGAAGAGAGAGACAGAGACAGAGACAGAGAGAGACAGAGACAGAGAGACAGTGAGAGAGAGAGAGAGAGAGAGAGAGAGAGAGAGAGAGAGAGAGAGAGAGACTTGGCTACAGAATCTAAGCCCCAGTGAAAGGGAAGAAAAGACAGGGATAGGAGTCAGGCAGTCCCGTCTCCTGCAAAGTTCCAGTTGTGAATACACCCGCTGGCCACAGCACAAGAGTGTTATGCGTGGGCACAGGTGGGTCCCAGTCTCTCTGGCTGGATGCAGCTTCAGCACCTAGCCTGAATGAAGACTTTCATTGCTGTGTGCTGTTTTTGTTGGCCAATCGCCATGACAAACATTTGCAGGTGGCTTGGCCAGATTTTGACACTTAAATATTTGAGGTTGTGATAAAAATCAGAATATTACTACAATATGGTTCTCTATGCTCATGCATGTGCCCATACGCACACACACACACACACACACACACACACACACACTAGAAATTTTTAAAAAGCTATCTGCAATTTCAAATGCTCATTTGCCGACATCTCCCAGGGGAACTCGTATTTTAAAATGAGCACTCATTTCCTCTTTGCTGAGGGAAATAAAAGAGCCAACCATCCCCAAGTGTTACCACCTAGGGTTCCATACTCAATCCACTGGTGAGAAGGGCAGGGCTGGGTCCTGCTGAGCCCCTCGATCATCTGGGCAGAGCTTTGGATGGGTCACGTGGAGGAGAAGAAGCCCAGGAGTGACAGGATGTGGGGGTTTTGAATCAACAGAGTAAGCACAACAGGGAAGGATCTGGAGAAAAGAAATAGCCTCCCTCAAGCTGGGCAACGAGACAGAGACAGAGCCCTAGAAGTAACAATTATCTCCTAGAACACATACACACAACGCCCCCAAGAAGCAGAAAGAACGGCAGAGTGACACAGCCTACAAATGTCACCCAAAATGTACAGTCTGGGGCCAGCTGGGTAAATTATTGACAGAGTCAACACCCATCTTAAAATTTAGTGCTAGCCTTAAAAGGATTGCTTCATAAAACCCAGTGCTGCGTTAACAATGGGGAACACTAAGGGCCTCAGAGAGGGTTGTGGGCAGGGGTACAAGGGGCAGGCGAGGGCTGCAGGGGGGGAAGAATGCTGTAAAACTGCTAGTAAACTCTAGCACATTTTATGCTTTTCCCCCCTTGAAAGAAAAATAAAATAATTATAATTAGCTGGTCCAGCTGTGAATTGTCTGCCCGCAGCCAGGGCCCAAGAGAAAAAGGAGTCCCCCGGGATGCAGACACCATCTTTAATGAAGCCACATTACCTTCCAAGGACATTGTGGTTTAGAGATAGTGGCAATACTTGCTTTTCAAGTTGCTTGAGAAGAAACCATTAGCAAAGATACTTGGCTAGGACGATACCCGCATTTTAAAGCAAAAGCAAGGACCCGGACATCCACACTCACTGCCTGTGCTTTGTCCCTCTGAGTCACCTAACCGAGAAGTCTGAGACACAGTTCCCTATTCTAGGGCACTCAAGGAGTGAGCCAAGGCTTTGTCCTGTGCCCACTCTTGTTCTCAGGGAAAAGGCACTAGGAAAAATTGTAAGGAAGCCTCAAAATTGTGTTTTAAGTCACCACAGCTAGTAGCCCCCTGAGAATTCAGACTGCATTTGGAGGTGAGTACAGCACACAGCAAGTTCCCCTTCTGGTTTCAGGGGCAGCCAATTGCCAGTGCCCATCAATGTACGCACAAGAAGTCAGTGCCTCTCTTCAGAGGCATGTAAAGAACAAACTCCATCCTCATTCTGGAGATAAGGAAGTGGGGAGGTTAAGAATTCGGCGTTTCTAAGAAATTGATGAGTAATGCCCGCATTGCTGATGGTCAGACCACACTCTGCAGCAAGGGGCCAAACCAGTCATATGATGTAAAGAAGCGAGAACAATTTCCAAGACATGATATGTATAGATGTCAAGATACTTCTACCAGTTTCCCTCAAGGTCTTAATATTGCCTTGTTTCATAAATGAGAGGGAAGGGCCCTGCTTACAAGTATAGGCCAATGGAAAGGCCAGGAAGGGCTGACGAGAAAGAAATAACAAGAAAGAGAGGTGGGAAGAAAGACCAGAAAGAATGGCAAGTTGTGGAATACACAGGTGTCCCAGCCAAGCAGCTGCAAACCCCCTAGGAAGGAGTTTGTGGTTGGGGTCACACTGCCAGGAGGTGCCTGGGCTAGCAGAACTCCTCTCTGTTGCCACCGACCATTGCTCCTGAGCAGTCTTCTGCGGTCTGCATGACACCACTAATTTTGTCTGCCATTCACAAATCTTATTTGAAGAAATAAGGTCACATAATGAATAGCTTTCCCCCTCGACATCTAGGATCAAAATAGCCCCAAGCAAACGGAGACGCCTTTTCTCATCCAAAGCATCACTCTTTTGGCAGCATCATATCAGACGGGAAAAACAACAAATCCAAGCACTAGAACCAGGGAGAATATACAAAAGGTTGCCTGAGCTCTTCCAGAGACAGAGAGGAAGTCTTCTTACCCAATCTGGCGGTTGGTGGAAGGAGCCTGAGTGATGACCGAGCTGGACTGGGGAGAAGGCATGGCTTGCTGAATCACAACGCTGCTGTCATGGTTGGGCATCCGAGTGCTGCCTAGCTGGTGAGCTCCGGGTCCCGTCATGGTCCCACCAACTGTATTATGCATGGAGATATTCTGCCCAGAGAAGACAGAGGAGAAAGGTCAGAAGGAGCCAATGTTTCATCTACTCCCCACACCTCCAAGGCCAAAGCTGGAAATCTGACCGTGTTGCCTAAACAGAGTTAGAGCTTCTAGCAAGGCAAGGATTCATTTTTCTTGCTATACCTGAACAGTTAAGAGGAGGTGCAAAATAAATACTTATCCAAAAAGTGAAACATACCTGGAAATAAATGCCTTGACATTTGCTGAGCATACTGCCACCAGCCATCCTGAGGGAAGGCTCATGTGGCAGGAAGTAAGGATGGGTAGTGTATACCTCACCTGACTAAGTGATGCACACTGCACCAGAAAATGGTGGTACAGGGTGCTGTGATCTTGTGGATTTCATCCATCTTGATTCCGTGTATGCATCATACCAGGTCGATTTCCTTGCTTTCAGTTCTACAACACTATAGCCACCTACCTTCTTTTCAAAGAATCATATTTTTCTAGATATAATCATGGTGCTAAACAATCTATAAACTGTGTAGATTCCAATATAAGTTCTAAAAGTAGGTTCTAATGTAGATTCTACAATGTGATGGCTCTACTAGATCAAATTGGGGCCCTGGGCTCCAGTGTCAAGAATAACACAACATATTTCCATGTCTTAAAATCACCCTCTGGCAACCACATGGATTATTGGAATGATGGTACATGGAGCAGAGTAGCCCTTCAACAAACGCTATTGCCCAGATGAACTAAAGAAGCAATATCCGAGTCACACAACGGGCTACTGCCATGCCTGGATTTCTGATGATCCTGATGAAAGCTGTGGGGTTTGAAATAAGCTAAAACAAAAATGCGTTAAATAAGTATATTAGGTAGAAAAGCAAGCCAGTGGGGCACCAAGGTGGGAATGCATATGGAGGCCGAAGAAGACTGATCAAGGCATGAGGGCTGACATGTGACAAAGTCAGAACCTGGCAAACGAGAGAAGATGCACGGACATCAAGGCACAGGCAAGAGTCTGCAGCAGACCCCTGGGCAGGCAGGCAACATGTCCGTCAGCCTAGAAGGGCCGGGGAGTTCCAGAGGTTGATAGGAAAATAAGATGAAGATGCGGGGGAAAAATGGAGTGTCACTTGCAATTCACTTGAGGGAAAAAAAAGTATATATTTGTCCACACTTTGGTGTTACCCAGGGGGAAAGAAATCAAAGGAGATCATGAAGTGGCCCTTTGAATTTCTTCTGCCAAGAGCAGGATTTCCTGCACTATGTGTTAAATGACAGTGATAACATGTCAGGTACTGGGGGTGGCTACACCCATCACGTGACACCTTTCCCAGGTTTCTGATTTCTGAGCCCTAACCACACAATTTGTAATTTGTAAGGAGTTCAGATGGAAAACAGGCACCTGGCTTAGACTGAGTCTTGACTATGTCATCACGGGGTCCCAAAGGCTCAAATATATATACGTGTGACCTGAAAGCTCCTCTTGCACACCGGAAGGATTTTCTGGCATGAGGAAATTCTGTGGCTAGGCAAATGGCGGAGGAAGGAAATGGTGTGTAGAGACAGGTTTCCGTGCAGGCGGGAGTTTGCTGCATTTTCTTTTATAGGATCTAAGGCTTCAAAAGTCACGAGAATAACGATGAAAATATACATCATGTGTTATTCTTCTTAAAAGTGAACTTTAGCGTCCTTACACACCCAGACCATGGTGCGGGTTATCTTCTGTATGTTCATCTCCTCAAAGATACTCATATCTCCATATTTCTTATAATCACCCACATTTCAACACTATGTCCAAAGCCTAGAGGAACTCCGATTCTTCTTTGAAATTCGTGTTATTGTGCTGTTTCCACTGTAATCACGAAAGCTGTACAATTTGATGTTTAGAATTACATCTCTAAGCACAGAGGAGAATATAAAACGCACTGCATTGCCTTAAGTTCCCCAGATGTAGTTTCAAATCCAACCAGTTTGTCCCAAGCATTACTTCTCTGTCTATATCTCCATGCCTGGTCCTACCAGCAGAGGTGGGTTCTCAACCTGTAGGTCACGACCCCTTTAGGGTTGCCTATCAGATATCCTCCATATCAGATATTTCCATCACAGTTCATAACAGTAGTACAATTACAGCTGTGAAGTAGCAAATATAATTTTATGATTAAAGTTCACCACAACATGAGGAACTGTATTAAAGGGTCACAGCATTAGGAAGGTTGAGAACCTCTGCTTTAGTGGGAGACCTTCTTCACTCTTACTTGGCTCTTCTCTCTCCTCCTACCCATACACTACACTGAATGTACAACCCATCACACTGCACACAGGGCCTAGTATGCATGCCCACCCTCAGCCACTGCATGGCTTCTTTGCTTTGAAAGATGTTAACAGTACCATTTATAACATCCCTGATTACTGTAGGACCCTCCCTAACTAATAGTTAATCTACTCCCTTCTTCCCTCTGGTTCTTAGTACCTCGTCCCACCCACCTATTTGGAACTCTCCTGCCTGCATTCTGATCTTACTCCATGTTGGACCCTGCAATATTGTTTTGTTTTGTTTGGATGGCAATGCTCTTAGGTTCTGACTTCACCCTTCACCTATCCCATAGACTATCCATTCTATGGGAAATTTCCACACCTCTCTAATGATGGGAACCATTTCCTCTATAGGAGTTTTCATGAGATTATATCTGTTCTTGATCATATAAATATCTATTCCTTCCCTCATCTGCTACCACACTGAGTAGAACTAAATCCGGTTTTGCTCTCCACTGGGACTCCATCACCACATACCATGTGGGTGTGTGGTGAAGGCAGAGGGCTCAGTGATGCACAGGACAGTATCCCTAGGCTATTCAGACTGTGGAGCCTTCTGCCTTTGTTCCCTGGCCTTGGAGAGTGCTAGCATCTCACCTGCTCACCTTGAAATCCGAAAGCAAGTTAACGGCAATAGAGTTTTAGATGTTTAGGACCATGTCCTCAGGTACAGGCTGAAGAACCTAAGAAGGTCAGAACTAAGGCAGAAGAATGGAGAGAAAAGCCTTTGAAAGTACCCAAAGAAACCCAAGAATGCTCAGTGGTTGGCTTCTGGCCTTTGTTACAAGTGACCAATAATCTTCTTTATGTGTGCCATGTAAACCAGGGAAAGCCAGGCTCAGGAAGCACCACAGGAAACTTGGTTCACTTCTTTTTTTATTTGAAAGCATAGCGTGTTAAATTAGAGAATGAAATTTCAGCCCAAGATGCCAAAGCTTAAAAACCTTTTCTGAAAATCATTAAAAGAAAGTAATTATTATCTAGGAAGAAGGCCTTCTTATTACATCTTCCCCAATAATTTTGAAAGAGCTCTGTTTCTTTCTGAGGTCCTACAAGATGACTTCTGAATTATATTTTCATAATTCCCCTTTACACACACACACACACACACACACACACACACATTCTGCATGCTGACTTCCCTTGGACCCAGAGAGTGATTAAAACACTTTGGAAAAATAAGCAATCTGGCAGTAGCATTCTCATCCTCACTTCACACCTGGAGGTGACTGTTTTCTTTCAGCATTATGTAGGAAATCAAACATGAAATTATTTTCTGAGTTCACGTCGTCCCAATTTTGCATTCAAAATCTGCCATATTGATAAAAGGATAGCATTTTGCATACAGAAAAATTCAACATGCAATTTCAAAAACACAAGGAGTGAGTTATCTTGCTGATTTATTTTTGATAGTGCTGGCGGGTAGATTTGAAGCTAGTGAAAGAATGTCGCCAAACAGACAGCACGGATGGATGTCAGTTCACAGACAAAGATCAGAAGTGTGTGCCTTGAATTAAGTTCAGCCTTTGGCCTTTCTTGTTCGACAACTTTATCAACAGTTTGGATGAAGATATAAAAATCATGCTTGTCAAATCTGCAGTTGACACAAAGTTGGGAGACACAGCTAATGTTCTGGAAAGCAGAATCACGTTTTCCTTGAGCCAACTGTGTGATCTGGCTTCCAAAAATGCTAACATAAATCTAGGTTGTTTTAGAAGTGAAACGTCCTGATCAGGGGAAGTAATTATTCCACTATAAGGTACGTTGGGCTGACCACATTTGGCCACCACATTTTAAGGGAGAAATTGACAAATAGGAGGGAAAGAGAGTAATGAATGCATTAAAAATGCACTGCATGCAGAACAGCCCAGGAACCAGGGAATATTTAGTCTGAGAGGGGAAGACCTAGAGGGTCATGCTAAATGCCTTCAAATATTTGCAGGATTAGACAGAGTCTGCACCACTCCAAGCGCATAAGTGCAGAACATGCAATCATGATGCTAAGAAATCAGTAATAGCAGGGCGGTTGTGGCACACGCCTTTAATCCCAGCACTTGGGAGGCAGAGGCAGAGGCAGGCAGATTTCTGAGTTTGAGGCCAGCCCAGTCTACAAAGTGAGTTTCAGGACAGCCAGGGCTATAGAGAGAAACCCTGTCTCAAAAAAGAAGAAGAAGAAGGAGAAGAAGAAGTCAATAATAATTGCAACTCATGTGTCTACGTTAAAGCAGACACTATGGTAGATACTTTATAAAGCACACCTGTAGTGCAATCCTACAAGGTGGGCATCGTTGCCTATATTTTAAGAAAGAGAACAAAAGTTACAATCACCTATGATGCCACCGATTTCTGGCCACCATCTGTCTTATGGGTCAATACTTAAAAAATAGAAATTTGACCTTATGTCAGAATAGTTTTATTAGTATGCAGAAATATCCAAAGACAAAATAAAATCTCCCATAAATACTCAGTTCCCTGGGTCTAGTGTAAGCCAGGACCAATGGCCATCATCTGTGCTCAGGGGTATCCAGGATTCTTGCATCGGGATGGAAACAGTGCAAGGTGACTTCCAGATCTCTTCCATGGCAAAGGCATGGGTTATACATGGGCTCACATGTTTTAGATGATCAGGTACATATACTATTTTTGAAATTGTACTAGGTTGAGAGTTAGGTTTCACCCATGCTATTCTCCCCCTCACCCCCATTGGTGTCACGTAACCTAGACAAATCACTCAGGAACCCCTTGCTCAATAGCTTCAACATTATACAGGGTTAGGGGAGCCAGAACCATATAGTTTGTCAATTCTACGCCTCTGGCACTCCACAAGTCTCTTCTGCTACATATTATGAGTCATTAAATATCCAAAGCAGACACTTGGGACTGTGATTCATTTGCTTACAAAGTAATTTTTTTTAATCTATAACTGTAAGCTTTGGTGGAAGGGAACCTTTCAAAAGTTACAAAATTCTGCCAGATGGAAAGGATCTGGATAGGTGCTGTCTCTTAGCCACAGACTATAAAAGGTCTTTACCAAAGTTCCCCATCTATGACTGACACCTCTCAGCCTTCCCTTGACATCGCCCTCTGTTCTTGCCCAGAAATGCATTGCTTTCAATTCATTGCCGTTCTGAGGCATGCAGGGTGTGAATGGGTTGAGAACCAGGGAAATAATGAGTCTTGATTGCAAGCTGAGGGAGCCTGAGGTAGAGTGGTAATTGTCTTTCTGCATGCATGGGCTTGGAGCACAATACACAAAAAAACAACTTAGTGTACAAGAATGTACATCCGTGTTCTTTTAAAAAAATAACTATAATTTCAGGGTGTGGTAATGAAGGATGAAGGGAAGTGGACCACAAATGAAAGTAAAGGCTAGCATGCACAGTCCAACCAAGGAGGATTCCCACAAGATTCCAGAGTGCTATCTTCAAATCTACATTCTATCCAACTGCCCAGGTGTGGAGACTTTACAAGTCTCTTCATAAAGATCCAGGGTCACCCTGATGCGCATTTACAAGCCAAGTTGTGCAATCTCGGAGTTGTCTGCATTTTAATGATGCCCAGGGAAGTTATGAAGACTTCCAGAACTTTCCAGAGCTAAATATCCAATGAAGTGCATCCAAAAGGTGGCTATGACGTTCACAGAATAACAAGTTCCATGCCTCTAGAAGGAATTGGGATTTGGGAGGTGTAGTGGGTCCTGAGTTTTTCTTTGGTGCTATCAATGGCTATGCCAGTATTTGGTGGCTGTCTTGCCAAGAGAGTAGGCTGTTCTGCAGATGAGGGTACAGTATAGAAGAATTAGAATCACAAAATGGGAAAGGGGGAAAGGCGCCAGGGTTCAGCCATGTAGGAGCTCTCTCTCTCTCTCTCTCTCTCTCTCTCTCTCTCTCTCTCTCTCTCTCAACCCTGCGCTTTAGTGGAGTAAGATGGAGCAGAATGCAGCAGAGTGCAGGTTAAGAAAGCTCACTGGGTAACTTCTACAGGACAGAGAGGGAGAGAAAAGTATGGGGCTTTGTGAAAACACCCAGCTTTCATAAGCAAGTTTAAATCTTTACTTTCTAAGAGTTTGCTACTGAAGAATTTTAAAAGGGATGAGGTACAGGGTCAGGGGGACATGAGCATGGGATCAGCTAGACATCGGGTCAAGTCTACACCAGCTCTTTATTATTTGGGCCATTTTAGTTCTCAGAAACCAACCATTCTCAATCTACAACAGAGATAGCCATCTAAGGACAGACTTGCCACCATATGTGAAACAGAGCTATCCCAGCACCGTGAGTGAGAGCATAGTGTGTCACTTTCCTTATAGTAAAGTATCATGAAGCTCAGAGTGGGGGAGGCAGCTTCTCATAGCTCTTCCCATAACTAATAAGAATAGAAATCATTTTTATAATGGCCCGACACTTATGAAGGAATACCATATGTCAGAAAATCCAGCTAAGAGGTAAATAACGTGAGCAGCCCTATTTCTTAGATGAGGAAAGCCAGGCACAGAGAGACTGAGTAGAGTGGCCTAGACCCAGGTGCTCAAGTTCACAAGATGGAAGCGGCGCTGTTGCAATTGTTGTGTAGTGAGAATGTTTCCTTTTGGAGAGGGACATGGCAAAACATCAAGCCTGTCTGGGCTCCTTGAATGACCAGCACAGAGAGTGGTCAAGTAATGCTGGACTGTGTCCTGAGACTCACAGCCCATGTATCACACCATGTCTACAGATCCACACCTTCATCAGCTTCATCCCTGCAAATGCTTAGTGTGACGCCACTAATTCATCTCAAAGCAAACGTGGCTCCTCTCTGACTTGGGGGAAGATGGTGCTGTAAAAACAGCTTGATCATGGCTGATGAAACCCTCAGTGGCCTGGGCTCCTTGCACAAAACCAAAAGTAGATGGTCCCCTCAGGGGCCTTTCCGGTCTGGAGTCTGTGTGATTCACAACAGCACACCCACCTAAATGGTCACACTCTCCTCCAGTACCCAGACTTCTATCATTTGCCCTAATACTGGGGTGGAGTACCTGAGCCCTTCCTGGGTGCAGTTTATAGCTACTCATTTAATACCATAGTAAAATACCCCAGACAATAAACATCTTCTCAGGTGCCACCCTTAACTGTGAGAAAGTTTCCCGGTGTCTCTCAAAGGCCCCGCCCCTTCCGTTACAGATTCACCCACCTAGAACTGTCCAGGTCTAGTCTCACCTCCTCATTATTACCCTCACTGTTTCCACTTAATAGGTTCATATGGTGGTGTGGCTTAGATATAGTTTGTGTGCCTCCAAGGGTTCATGGGCTACAATTTCATTCTCTTTGTGAGGGAAGAGAAGGCAAAATTTAATCCCACTGTGATATTTAGAGGTGAGTCTTTCACAAGGTGACTCACAAGGTGATTCCATAAAGTGTGCAGGATGGGATCCCACGGTTGAATTCTAGCGGATTAATAGGAAGGAATGAGATCAGAGGCTCTAGTGCATGTATCTGTCTCTGGCCCTTGCATCCTTCTCAGCATCCTGTCAACAAGATACATCCTTGAATACAGACACCTAGGTCCTTTCCCCTAAAGATACCACTTACCCATCCTGTAGTGTTGTGTTATATTATCAGCAAGAAAAACTGAAATAATTCCCATGGGCTAAGAGGAAAATGTCTCTACCGTACCCACACTCTAGAATTAGAATTAAGCCAATGGCAATAGTTGCTGTTCCTGGAGTCATGAGGGCATTAGAAAAGCCAGACTCAGGCCATCAAAAATGATCAGATGCCCCGATCGCTCATAGGATCTCTCCGTGATCAAAACCTTCCAGTCATCTGCTCACTCCACTGTGGCATGGAGGGACATCTGTAGTCTGTCTGCTACCTTCTATATGTGCCTTCAAGCTATTCACAAGATGCCCTCCACCAACCTTTGCAATAGTATCCAGCAAGCCACACCCCCATCTCCTCCCCCTGTACCATTCATGTACACAGGGTTCCTAAGAGTTGGACCCCAGTTTCACCTTTGCACATATTCTCTGGAGTCAGCTCATTCCTCAAGCACCAGACTGTGTTACCTTCTCAGCAGAGTCTTGGACCCCTTTCTCCCTCTGTCCTCCCTGCCACTTCAAGAGACAGCTGCATTCTTCCAAGCAGAGCCAGTGCCTGTGTTCATAGCGGGTGCTCAGTAGACGTGCCCTCTACACAGTTGTTCAATAAGCAAGTGCTGTATGTTCCTAGGCACAGATGTGGTATTGGTGTGCTTCAAATTTCTCACTTGGGAAACAGGAACAGTCTTACCTTATAAAGGTTTTTGTAAAATTAAATTAGGTGATATAAGCCCTGTGTTTAATGCCGTGTTGGCTACATTCGGCATCCATTCACCCCTCTCTGGAGTTACCATGGTGCTTATCACCACAATTACCAGCAACAGTGGCTCTGCAGCATCCTTCACCTCCTCCTCTGCTCTCCGCTCGGCCCACGCACCTCCTATCAAGGCTCTTGGAATACACTGGCAGGTATTTCTTTTAAGGCCACCTTGTCCTCTCCTTTTTGAATGCTTAGATGACAAGGGCAGGTTCTGACATAATGTGTTTGCTGAGTAAATCTACATAAAGTGTAGTTAGCACTTGAAAAGAAAAAAAGAAAAAAAGAGGCCTTCTTGCTGCTGCCAGTGGCTCACGGGGTGGCAGAAGTGCTGAGAAGAAGGTGACACACACACACTCGGCCTGAGGAATACTTAACATAGGCTCACACACAACAGAAACAGAGATGATGCATCGTCAATGGCTGACTGTTGGCATTTTGATGGACAGTGGGCTGGTCCACAGGCCTGGTCACAGTCCACCACAAAGCACGTGATCTCACTTAGCGCTTTGAATTTTGTTTTTATGATTCCAACCACCATCTTTCTGGTTTTTTTGGGTTTTTTGTTTTGTTTTTTTAGCCACTAGTTCTGGAGGGATTTGTCATCTAGTCTGATCCTCCAGCTTCATGCTGCCATTCCAGCTTTCAACTCTTCAGGTCCCTCCCAGACCTCTGGAGACCCCGCTATTGATGAGCTGACATAACCTCACCCACTGTTAATGCACCTCCCCATTCCAAAGCCTACAGCTCAGAATGATGTCTATTAAAAGGCCATGGTCAGCCTCATCCTTAACACTATCCCTAAGCTCACATCTTCTGACTCAAACCCTCTGTCTAGCTCAGTCATCCAGCCACCACATACTACATATAAAGACCATCTCCTCCACACCATGGCCTGCACAAGCTCGGAGCCCCCTCTCTGCCTAACTACATCCTGTTTGAAAACTGATCAACAGCATTTTCTCACGTACACACGGAGGACAGTCACACTTGAGTCCTTCCAACATAAGGGGAAGGACTAGTGCTATTAGGGAGATAGTGTTACTTCATCCATTTTCCTCACACACAGTATCTAGACTCAACCTTTCTGCCTTTTCTCTTCTGATGCCTCTTATTCTCAGAATGTCTCCCCTCCTCTCTCTTTGTCAGGTTTACCTTGGATGCCACTTTCCCCATGTCTCTCCTTGTCTAAAAGCACTGCTGTCCTCTCCTTTGAAGCACAATTTACATGATGCATCTGGTATAGTAAGTCCCAGGAAGTCCAGGAAAGTGTTCATCTGACTTGCTTCTCTTGTGGCCCCCCCTATTTCCAAACTGACACAGAATAAATTGTCTGTTGGCTGAATTGACAAAATAGTTCTAATTTCTGAGACAATGCCACAGTTGCTCGTGTCCTGCACAGTCACCTCAAGGCTGAGATCCTAACAGAAAGAGATGACAAGTCCTGGCTTCCCTGGCCTTCCTACGCATGCAACATGGTGTTTAGCAGTCTCCTCCAAGGGTACTATGCCATCAGCTTCAACCAGAGCCACCAAGTGAACACAGAGGAAGCCAAAGGCAAGGACCAGAAGCAAATGGGAACCTGAGTCCTGGAGAAGATATGGGGAAGGCAAACAGGTGGCAGCACTTACCTGGGCAGGTTCTCACACCGCCACGAATACGGAAAACAATAGGGTCACATCCCACAAGGGGTACTAAGCAAACAGGACAATGTAGAACATTTGCCAGGAGGCTGGTGGTGCTAGAGGAGGCAAATGGCTAGTTCTAGAATGGCTAGGTAAATCTACCATCCTTCCTGACCAGAACCTTGTTAGCTTACTGAAAAAAAGAAGAGTATACATGAAACTACCATGGGGATGCCAAGGGACATGTCTCTCCAGTT